>NC_092809.1:149274215-149583334 GCF_040954645.1 Diabrotica undecimpunctata
CTGAACGAACATCTTCACTGAGCCAACGAAGGGGAATTTGTTCATGGTCCTATCAAGAAACAGAATACTTCAAGAAAGTTTGAGAGAGCCTATACAGTCCACGCCAGCAACACCCTCAGTATCAGAGAGAGACCACTAGACCCGGGAGAACGAGAGCAATACCAAAGCCGAGAGCCATACTAGAGCCGAGAGCAGTACCAAAGCCGAGAGCCATACTAGAGCCGAGAGCAGTACCAAAGCCGAGAGCCATACTAGAGCCGAGAGCCATACTAGAGCCGAGAGCAGTACCAAAGCCGAGAGCCATACTGGAGCCGAGAGCATGCTCAAAGTCACGGCCATACCACTTAACGTTGAGGGGTCGGTGTTGCGCACATTTGTCACCCCAAGGAATCTACTGGTCGTAGATTATAACACACTGCACTACTTCGAATTCACCGCGGAAGATAGAGAAAGGTGCTTACTGTTGACAAAGGCGCAGATAGCGTGCTCATCACTGGCTATAAGAAACATGGATACCCAACCAAACTGCATACTTGAAGAAATTTATGAGCGATCTAAGAATAGCACATGTCCACTGGTAGCCAGGACAATACAGACAGCTCAATGGAGTAAGATGGGTACTCCCAACCTCTGGCTAGTTATCACGCCAGTCACGATACACATATCCATTATTTGCGATGGAAATCGGAGCGAAAGAGTACTGGAACGAGTCACATTCCTGAAGCTTTCACCCAAATGTATCGCCCAAACGAAAAATATTACATTATTCCCCACTAGCAGTGGGTTGGACAGAGCAGTGACGAGTTACCTGAAGTCGCCAATCACTCCCGTGGCCCAACTGGTGGCGAGGACACCCCGCAGGTTTAACACGCCTCTAAACACCTACCTTGACATACCAGGAGGAGAGCTACGTCATGTGTTACTTGAGGAGGAGAGTCTGGAACAAGAAATGACGCATACGCAGTGGCGATCGATTCACGAATCTAATTGGCATTATTTTGTGGCCACCGGGACCATTACTATAATGGTAATAATTGGGATACTCACGATATGGAAGTACCGTCCTGTTGCACGACTATGTCATTCAGGAAATCCACAAACTCAGACTAACGAACAGGAAGTACCTGTATTAGTTAGCAATCGGCACAACAATGTACCGTCGACTTCCCAAGCTGATATCCCACTCTGCACATTTTCATCCAATTGCCCTAATTTTAATCTAGAGATAGAGTCGGACATTGATAGCTAGGGTACGGTTGGAAGATTATTGATTATTCTTAAACTATTTATAATTTATCATGTTTGAATTTTACTATGTTATGTAATACTTATATGTAAACTTTGAGTATTGACACTTGGGCCAGATTTCCCGATTCCGCAGTATGTCCAATATCAAATCTTCAGAATTCATATCCGAAATTGGACAGTATAATTTTATCACCCAGTAGACCGAATGAATTTATTTGTTATTAAATACACACACGTAGTTAATTAGGTTACATACACATTTGGTCAATTATCAATAATATAATTTGGACATCAGTCAAAAGTGCTGACAAAGTTAAACAATTTACATAAATTAGATACACATATCACGCGAGGTCCGCGAAAATATTGACCCAATTAAAACTTATATAAAACTAAGATCTCTTGCCTAGAGAAGCATTCAATCAATATTCACTCAACAAACTTGATAGTCTTCAACGATCAACTTCATCAGTCTCTACTCAAAGTAATCCTGGGTCAACACCCATAGTATACGTCTCATCAATAAACTCTGCTACTATTATTTGGTGTTTCCATTACAACTGAACGAACATCTTCACTGAGCCAACGAAGGGGAATTTGTTCACCCCACTCAACCCTTTTTTCTAGACACACCCATCATTAATTTAGATTAAAATGAACGAATATTTCTTTAGTGCGCTATGAAAGTCGTCTGTGTCGAGATATTAGTAAAAATCTAACGCAATACGGATTACGTACTTATGAATTTTGAATAGTGTATTTTGTTTAAAAGATTTTCTGTGAACGAGACTAAATTTTGACTTTGTTGTTGTTTGTGATATCGTATGAGAGTAAACATTTACTAGTCCTTTGAGAAAGTGTAGAAGATGACCCATGACAATATAAAATCGATAAATCAGACACATAATTATCAAAAGCCACTTCAAGTGACGAAAGAATATACAAAGCTCTATGATCTACCTTGATGAGGAAAGCTATTTTGGCGGACTTATCATTTTACTTCTCATACAAATAACTTGTAAGCGTCTATGAGATTTTTTGTTTCGTTAACATTAAAATGTATTATAGGCATATCTTGATATGGTTACAACTCATCAGCTTCATTGTCACTCTTATCTATATCATTCCACTTGTTTTCATCATTATTTTCAGATTCTGAGATTTTTTCGCTTTCAATTTCTGTCTCATTATCTATCTATCTATCTAATTAGCCTTCTATATTCAATATTGAATTATATTGATTGAATATAGATATTTTAGGTCTGAGTGAAGTTAGATGGCCTAACTCAGGAACAACAAAAATTATGAACAAAACACTCTATTATTCAGGCAACAATGATCCAAAACATTTCAATGGAGTAGGTGTAATAATAAACGATGAATTGAGTAACGCAGTTTCAAACTTTATACCACTCTCTGACAGAGCAATGCTGTTGCAAATAAGGAGTTCTCCTTTTAATGTGAATATTATTCAGGTCTATGCACCAACCGCAGATAAGTCAGATGACATACTAGAAGAATGGTATGAAGATCTACAAAAGCTCATGAAATTGACAAAGAAAGAAGATATTAACATCGTCCTAGGAGATTTTAATGCTAAAATAGGAAGAGGGAAATTCCAAAATATCGTAGGAGAATACGGACTAGGAGAACGAAATGAAAGAGGAGAGAGACTATTAGAGTTTTGCCAGCAACACAATATGATAGCAACAAACACTTGGTTTAAGTTACCTCAACGCAGGTTATACACCTGGACTTCCCCGCTACACACAAAAGAAAGAATAATAAGAAATCAAATAGATTATGTTTTAATCAACCAACGATTTCGTAACTCCATTACAAGTACAAAAACATATCCTAGTGCTGATGCAAATTCCGACCACAACCCTGTAGTAGCAAATATTCGCACAAGAATTAAAGTAATAAAAAATGCAAAGCCGAAGAACAAACCTAATATGAAACTACTAAAAGATGTACAGATTAAAGATAAAACCACTGTAAAACTAAATGAAAAACTCTCAGAAATAGACCGAACCCAAATAAATATCCAAAATATAAATACAACTTGGCAACAAATAAAATCCATCCTCGTCAATTCTGCAAGGGAAGAAATTCCAAATACACGATTAATGGCAAAAAAAGACTGGATGACACCAGCTATTCTAAAGATGATAGACGAAAGGAGGAAATACAAAAATAAGAACACAAGCGATTACAAACGATTAAATACAGAAATAAGAAGGAAAATAAAAGAATCAAAAGAGAAATGGCTCGAAGAAAAATGTAAAGAAATAGAAGAATTAGAACATAGACATGATTACTTTAATATGTACAAGAAGGTGAAAGAATTTTCATTCATCCACAAAAAACAACATTGCCCACTGGTAAATAACAACGGAGAGTTAATTCATAACACCAAAGATAAAATAGAAGAATGGGAAAAATTTATACAACAGCTGTTCCGAGATGAAAGAATAGACATTACAATAAATAATGTCACTGAAAGCCCACCAATTCTAAAAGTCGAAGTGGAATATGCCATTAAACAATTAAAGACCAATAAAAGCCCTGGACCTGATGAAGTTTATCCTGAAATACTTAAATTGATCGAAAGTAATAACATTGATTTGTTAGTAATTTTGTTTAATACAATCTACGATACTGGGGAAATACCAGAGGAATGGTTAGAATCTATTTTTATTCCCATTCCAAAACAAGCTAACTCCAGGCGATGCGCAGATTTTAGATTAATAAGTCTTATGAGCCAAATGCTTAAAATTCTATTAAAAATACTTCACAATAGGGTATACAAAAGGTGTGAAAAAGAAGTTGGATACGATCAATTTGGATTCAGAGCCGGAATGGGGACCAGAGAGGCCTTGTTTTCATTACAAGTACTGCTGCAGAAGTGTTACGACCAACAAAAGGATGTCTTTCTATGTTTTGTAGACTTTGAAAAGGCATTTGATCGCGTAAACCATAATAAAATGTTAAATTCCTTGCAGAGCATCAACTTGGATAGCAAAGATCTCCGATTAATTAAGAACTTATATTGGAGGCAGAGTGCCAAGATTAGGATCGACGATCATACATCTAGAAATATTAGTATAAATAAAGGAGTAAGGCAAGGATGCATACTATCCCCTATGCTGTTCAATCTTTACTCGGAACTACTATTCAAGCAAGCCTTGGAAAACCTTTCCACAGGAATAAAAATTAATGGAGAACCAATATCTAGCATAAGATATGCAGATGACACTGTCCTACTGGCTGATACAGACACAAACTTACAGAGGGTTATAGACCACCTTAAGGATGCTTGTCGAGAGTTTGGAATGAAGATCAACGAAAAAAAAAACAAAAGTAATGGTGATCCAAAGAAAACAGAATATCCCCTTACCTATAAAAATAAATGGGAATATTTTAGAACAGGTAAACCAATACAAATACCTTGGCTGTTGGATTAATTGCAAGCTGGACCCAGAACAAGAAATTAAAGCGAGAATTGCTCAAGCTAGGGATAGTTTCTTTAAGATGCGCGTTCTATTCTGCGATACACATATAAATATTAAATTGAGATTAAAACTTGTAAAATGTTTTATCTGGTCTGTTCTTCTCTACGGAGTCGAAACATGGACTTTAAAAATAAAGAGCCTGAATAGAATCGAGGCATTTGAAATGTGGGTGTACCGTAGAATTTTAAAAATTCCTTGGACAGCACGAAAAACAAATGAAGAAGTACTAGCGAGACTCAATTTAGAAAAAGAACTATTGAGAACAGTCAAAAGAAGAAAAACCAGTTATTTAGGGCATTTGTTGCGCAACGAGAAATACTACATCCCTCAGTTAATAATAAAAGGCAAAATAGAAGGAAAGCGAGGAATTGGAAGAAAAAAATTGTCCTGGTTACGTAATATCAGAAACTGGACAGGACTTGGATTTGAGGAACTCTTAAGAACAGCTGAAGATAGACAAACGTTTGCCACCATAACCGCTAACCTCCATTGATGGAGACGGCACTTGAAGAAGAAAGAAATTAGCCTTCTTCGATCTATCTTTGGACATAGGCCTCCCCAATCCTGTTCTATTCTTCTTTGTCTGTCGCTACAGTCATCCACCTAGAGCCCACGTGCTTCTTGATATCATCTGCCCATCTCATCTGCCCTCCTTTGTTGTCGGTCCTGAGCAGTATTTCCCATTGCTGTATTCCCATTTGGCGTAGATCACTGACTACTGCGTCCTTCCATCTCTTTCTTGGGCCATCGGGCCTTTCCCAGAATGTGGCGTTCCGGAGTCTTTCGTCACTCGATCTTAGTACGTGGCCCACAAATCTTATTCGGTTTGCTTCAATGTAGCGTACTATGTTTTCATCTCCATATACTGCTGGAGTTCATCATTATGACTTTTTCTCCATTCTCCTGTTGTCTCTTCTCTGCAAGGCCCATAGATAGTCCGCAGTATCTTTCTTTCCAGTACCAGTAATTTTGTCGTTTCCCGCTGGTTCAGAGTCCATGTCTCGCTTCCATACGTTATTGTGGGACGAATTATTGTCTTGTACACTCTTATTTTTGCTGGGGTTAAGAGTATTTTTGATTTAAGTACGGTCATTATTGAATAATGTACCCTGTTTCCTGCAATGATCCTGGCTGCCACGTCCTTTTCATATTTATTTTCAGATGTTATGATCGCTCCCAGATACTTGAATTCTTTGACGACTTCAAAGTTATATTCATTGATTGTTACGTTTTGTCTAACCCTTGGTCTTGGGTTCTTTGTAACCACCATGTACTTGGGCTTGTCCTCGTTCACCTTCAGACCGACTTCCTTGGCTCCCTTTTTGAATAGGGGTAGGGTAAAAAAGGAAGCCATATTAACTTTGAAGTTTTCACATACCGCACTTATAATAATAATAACGAATTTTGGTTAAACGAACCTGTTAAAATGTACAATTTACTCGTATGTCTGAATTTTTAACAAACATGTGTCAGAGAAAATTAAATTTTAGTAGAATTTAGACTTTATAGATGTTTTGTATTGAAGTGAAAATTAAATTGTGAAATAAACATAATTTAAAATAAAATTGTGGCTTATTCCCAACAAAAATAGTAAATTGCATTAAGATGCCACCAGAAAATAGCTTGACAACTTTTTTATTAATATGTCACCTCGTTTTTTAATTTTCCCATGTTAAAGCTGTCATCTTGTTTTTCTAGTGTGTTGTACTGACTGTGTTCTTTGATTTTTTTATTGTTTAATTTACGTTTTTTTTTTGTTTATTGCATATTCTACCCTTACTAAGATTTTTGTTAATGTCCCATACTGATCTTTGCTTATCTGTATGATAAAATTAGATTACAACCTTTTTAAATTCGTCTTCCGACGTAGAACTCGTAATAACAAATAAACAGTTTTTATTTCACAACTGCAGGTTTTTAATATTAAAATGATCACTGCTTACTGGACTAATACACCTTCTTAGAAAAATAAACGCGAATTGTCGACATTTTGGATCTAAATTATTGAGTCTGACGTTTCTTATATCAGCTTGATATAAAAAGTCTGAATATGGGTGAGAAAAATATGAGATGCCAACTTTAAAGACGGTGCTCGTTAAAGCAGATTATTTTTATGCCAAATCTTGTGAGTTTCTAGATTGTATTAACAAAATATATTGTGTTGTATATCGGAAGGCACTATTATAATACTTTTTGTTTAGTTTACTATAGTTAGTTTATAATAAAGGTTATATAAAAAGTTCCTTTTGATGATTAGTAACACAACTGACTTTCTAAAATTAAAGATTGATTAAAATATGTTCAAATTTCAATATATTCATTAAAATATATGTTCACAAATTTCTAGTTGCTAATATTCTCAATACAGCTCGGCAATATTTGAATGATAAAATTATAATTTCATTACATTCCCTTTTCCAGAGGAGAAAATATTCACGTTTTCAAAATTTTAGTAATCGTCTCCATTTTCTTCATCTTGTTCTTCGTCTTCAGGTGTTGAGATTGGAGTCAGCGTAGATATATGGAATAGAATGGACTCCAATTTTCTTCGGTTTACTTATTTATTCTGCAAATTGAATTCGACAATTTTTCTGTAATTTCATAGGGTCCTATTTTCAATTTCTCAAGTTTTTTTCTAATTAATTTGTTTCCATTTTCCCAAATACCAAATCACCTTTGTCAAAATCGAAATGTTTACGGTTTTGTTATAAATTTGTTTATTATTATTATGAGATATTATCGTTCTAAGTAGAGCAATACTTTTTCTATTATGTATCCAATCTCTCTCAGAAGTTAATTTTTTTAGTCACACATTAAGTATGATGGTGCAAAACCAGTGATAGTATTTTCTGTTTTATTGTATTACCGCACACATTCTTGTGCTGTTATTGTTCAGGCAGTTATTTTGTTGCGTTTCGTTAATTTAACATCTGATTTTATTAATCAGGGTTTTATTTAATGTTTCGTTCAAGCCATTAGAAAATGGTGAATTTGCAACAGTGTTTGCAAATTTCCCGAAGACGTGGTACATTACAACCGTTTAAAAAGCGAGAATCAGTATCTGAGCTCCAATCTCAATATAAATAGACTTTACTTGGCGTTCAAGTAAGCTCATCCTGATTTAGCAGTGAGCTGTCGCTTTTACTTTCAAATTTTCAAAAATAATTTTCCCTATGTAAGCTTTCGTAAGCCTAGAACGGATACGTGTTCTACCTGTGATTTACTGCACATGCAAACAAAAGATTCCACACAGAAAGATGCTCAATTTAACTTATAACTTCACCAACGAAAAGCTGAAGCAGCCGTAGAAGCAATGAGAAAAGACCATCAGAATTGTCGGCAACCCACGAGTGACACCATTACAGTTTCTATGGATCACTAACTTCATGTTCTTGTTGCATGAGGATATAACAGGGCGTAGAGAGAATGGAATTGCGTCGTGTGTGTTGAAAGCATTTACTAATATACGGACACAGAAACGAAAAGTAACAATTATTTATAGCGACAACTGTGCCGGACAAAATAAAAATTAAATGTTATTGTTTTTATTGATTTATTTAGTTTCCAAGGGGTATTTCGATGAGATAAATCACAAGTATCTAGTATCGGGTCATTCATTTATGAGTTGCGACAGCAATTTTGTCCAAATTGAAAAGCAAAAAAAGCAAGAGAAGTGTGAGGTACCTATGGATTTAGTAAGAATGATGACAACAGTTGCAAAGAAAACACCATTTATTGTTACATTAGTGAGTCGTGAGGACTTCTTCGATTTTAAAGTTGCTTCTGAAAGTTCAATCAGTACATTTAAGCTTCAAATGTCAAAAGCTCAATGGATTAACATTAACCGATAAAATCCGGGATTAGTTAAAATACGAGAAACTCTGAATAAATTATAAACATGGAAATCAACAAAGATTTAAAAGAGAAATGTTACAATTAAAACTATTGCAGAAATGACTCTTCCGAACTTGACCAACTAGAGTAGAATTCCTGAAGAAAAAAAAAACAAAACTTGTTGGCAATGGTTCCCTATTTGAAGAAAGAAAATAGAAAATTTTATGAAGACCTATTTAATCCCAATACTCCTTAGAACCTACATGTTTTGTGTTTTTCATTATTACTTACCCCAATATTTTATATTTTTTGGTGGCACTTAGAACATTCTAAGATTTTATAGCTGTTTTATTTTTTTTTTAATTATTTTACAAAAAGTTCGCAAAATTATTTAATGCACAAAAACATAATTCACTTGAATAAACCTATGTTTAATTTTGAGATAGTTATTTCTAATACATTCATTGCGAAAGAAAAAAATCGATTATTTTGAAATAATTATTTTGGCACTTACCACGTTATTTATTTCAACTCTTCAGTTGACATGGCAAACTTCTTGAAGCAAACCTTCTTTTTTTATAAGTCAAACTTGTTGTCTGAATCGAGTTTATATTGTTATTTGGGAATTACCAGATAAGGGTTAACAAAGATTTCTTAAAATGAGAATACGCACATGGTGTATAAACAGTACTAATAATAAACACTGGCAATGTGCGTAAAAAAACGGGCTACGAAGATTAGAGTTGAACATTTTTCATTTTAATACAATGTTTCGATAGAAATTAAACACACGTACATTTTAAACAGTGTTCTATGCGACTGTTTTGTGATTATCTATTTTTTAATAAAGGATCTAATATTTTATTCTATTATTTCATTATTATTATGCCGTATATTTTTTAAAACTAAAATCTAAATTCATCAAAACAAAATCTAAAACTAAAATCTATTTCGGCTTTAAACTCTTACTTAAAGTATAAAAATACTATCAAACCTGTCTTAAATTTGTTTCAGTTCACTGTTTTATAACGTTTTTCACCTTAATGATGATATATATAAATCCTGTAAATGGAAAATTCCGTTGTGCTCGTAAAAGTTGACAGACAACTAGGGCTTATTCCTATCTCATCAAATTAATAAAGAGTAATGAACATTCTACAGCGACACGCAAACCAAACAAAACTCCTCGAAACTTCCAATTTCTTCCCGTTAACTCGATATCTGTTGATAATTAAGATTGCTGAGCTACGGATACTAGATACAGATCCGGTTCGTAGAGAATCAGTTAGTAAATATGTCCCTGAATATTTTGAAATAGATAATAATATGAAAAACAAATATAATAAAAAAATGTAAGGTATCTATAGGCCATTAAAATCGAAATTAACATTAACATATAGTTTTACGATTATTAGACGAAGTTGAACTGTTAATACTGAGAAATAGGCAATAAGATTCTAATTAAACATTTAAATTAACCCTCCATCACCAACACCGTTAAAAAAAATTTAACATTTTTAAATATTTCGCCATAATTTTCGAAATATTGCTTCTTTTGGGTTCTGCAACCAGGAATACTACTATGAAGACTCGTATAAGACTATGTTAAATAATGGTGGGAGTACCGCTATTATCTTATAGCCGACCGACAGCAGTTGTTGTTAGTTCAAAGTGATCGCGTTCGTCGGAGCGTTAGAAAAAATCTAACTAAAATCTTATACGCGAGTGTTGGCGTGTGTTGATTTTTAGAGAGATCACTTAAATAAAGTTATAATATTATCATTAAAAATAAGATTTTTAGTGAAATACCTATAGATTATTGAACTACTGTTATTATACGCGCTATTTTGGTATATTGCAGGTAAATATGGACAAGAAAATAGAAAACCAGTTACTAAAATGGTATGAAGAGATAAACAGCAATGTGGAAGCACTAGATTCTGATAAGGACTTAAGTGATGTTCGTTCTGATCACAGTATCCACAATACAGATTCTGAGCAGTCCACACAAGATCCACCCAGTGATCCTGAAGATACCATGGAAGAAAACGGCCAAGATGATGGTCATCCAATATTTTATGGCAGAGATAAAACACCACGGTTGAAACATAAGAAACACACTCTCTAAGGTAAGACCAAAGCTTGTAATATTGTTACGAACATACCTGGGGTAAAAGCAAATACAAAAGGCGCCAAAACTATATTAGAATGATGGAACGGATTTTTCTCGGAGGCTATGATCAATACTATTGTAAAACATACAAATAAAAAACTGGATATGATCAGAGTGTTTTATACTCGCCCTAGGAATTGTCCTGCTGTTGATTACGAGGAAATGCAAGCATTTATCGAACTTTTGTTCCTTGCTGGGGTAGAGAGAGCGCAACATTTAAATACTGATGAACTCTGGAAATTAGATGGCACAGCTCCAGATATTTTTGCAGCTACTATGTCCAAGAAAAGATTTCACCAAATAAATTAAGCTGTAAAATTTGACGACGTCACTAAGAGGCAAGAAAATTCGGCAGTTAATAATCTTGAACCCATTTGAGAAATATATTAAATGTCAGTGAAACTGAATTAAATTGTGTTGAAGTTGACATGGCTGTACCATAAACATCAAGAGCATCTGAGTTGAATGGTGCTGAAGTTGACCCGGCCGTACCATCAACATCAAGAGCATCTGAGTTAAATGGTGTTGAAGTTGATCTGGCCGTACCATCAACATCTGATTTAGTTGTTCCGCCAAAGTCATCTGGATCCTGTCAAGCTAACCTGTCGTACTCAGAGAAACAAAATTATACCCAAAGTATCAACCCTATACCGAAAATTAAGAAAAGAGCTGCTACTAGAGGACGTAAAGCAACCAGTTTAGCACTAGTTTCTTCTCCTTACAAATTCCTTAGAAAGTAGCTAAAGCCAGTAAACAACCGACCCGTGGTAAAGATCGTGGTTCAAAATGTCTCCCGTTGCAAAGAAAAGAGAAAGCTACGAGATGTCTTCAAGGGAGAAAGCTAAGTTCAAGGGAGAGGGTAGCTCCGGAGAAGACTCGGACGACACCATATCCTTAGGTTCTTCTGAGTTAGAAATTCCACCAGGTGTATCTTCCGTCACAGCTAAAGAGAACGCGGAGTGTTTGTTTTGTTGTATTAAATTTTCAGATGACTCTAAAGGAGAGCATTGGGTTAAATGCCTTGAGTGCCACTTTGAGTATGCAGGCGCAGAACAAGACGTGTTTTATTTTTAAGTTTTTCTTAAAATTTTCTCTAATATTTTTTTAGGGGCCCATATTAGAAAACATTTCTCAAACACACAAAAATGCAATGTTTAAGAAAAAAAAATTTCAAGCCTACAAAACTTAATAAGAACATATAAATAAAATACACACCTATGTAAAACATAGTAAGATATATATTAAAAATGTTTTATTATTTTTTTTTAAATTTGAATTTTTTCAAATTCAAAAACAAAGTAGGGGCCCGGGTTTAGGCGACTTCCTCTAATTATAAGGTACCATATATACAAATAAAAAAAAATAACAATTAAAGCTATTAATTGGGTTTTGTTATTATTTCTCATTGACAATGTTTATTTTAACTATTTCTTCGAATATAAATAAAATTAAAAAATAAAAATATTATGGCAGAATAATGCCAAAATAAGTAAGGGGTAGAATATTTTTCTTATCTCAGTTTATTCCAGCTGTTATTTTACTTACATAAAGTAATTAATTTCAAAATCCTACCTAATAAAATATATTTAATAATTTAAATAACTCATTTCTTATTCATGCTTGAGCTTTAAATATCTGGAAACCGGCTCTTCGTCATACTTAGTGAATCAGTGCGTTGTCGTAACTTGTTTCGAGTGCTCCTGACGTCTTCCACGGCCTACTTACTAATTGCAAGATGTGTCGGTGACACTCTCACCGCCCAAATAAAGTTTTCCATGTCTGCAATTTCCAGCACCTCAGTTTTTCGCCCTAAAACTTTTTACTTAATAGGCGTAATTAAAACCTAGAACATTCTCTCTTAAATTACAATTGGTACCATATATGTTTAATTGATTTCAAATAAAAAACTGAAATTAAAAAAGCTAGACCTGAAAATTGTTTAATATAATCCAGTAAATGACCGTTTTGGAATATTTGTTTGAAAATTTGGATTTAGATTTCTCTTACCTTTCAATTTACTTTTGGATCTAAACCCAGGGTCGCTTTTACGTGAATGGTGAAAGCCACCCCTTCTCGGGGATGAAAAACATATATTAAAAACAAGTCCGGAAATAAATAAATTAACTAATTCTAAGCAACTTTTATTCTATAAAGTTTTTTTAATAAGTTAATACTTTTTTAGTTATTTGTAAGTGAAAATGTTCATTTTTCAAAATAAAAATCGCATTTTCAGACAGTTTTTCAAAAATAACTAAAAAAGTTAGTATTTATTAAAAAAAAAATTCATTTTGTTTCAAACAAAAATATAGCTTATAGAAAAACTAAAGAATTATGTACTTATGAAGTGTATATACCCAGATCAAGCAGAGTTGCAGCTCATGAAAAGTAGTTCTTATTTGTCAAATTCCAAATCATATATTTCAATGTGAAATAACCGAAAAATGAAGCACTTTTCGGTAAAAACTCATCAAAACTTTTTGAAAATGTTTAAAAAATGCTTAATTTTTGATTTTTTTTAAGTTTCTAGTACAAAAACTAAATTACGAGTTACGGTTAAAATAAACTTGGTTCCTTTTCTTTTTTTGGTAAATCACCCCCAATTACCACACCAAAAGAGTGAATTTTTACCGCTTTATAATTTACGTTGTTTATGTATTTTTTTGTATGATCTATAAGTTTTATAGATTATTCCACGAATATAAGACTGTTTTGGATTATTGCGACGGCGAATATTTTACTGTGCAAGTAGAAATATGAAAGTAAATTGGCCTAATCATTGTTCCAATAAAAAGGATCTACTGTTAGTATGATGTCTAAACTAAAATTATTTCAGTTAATAGGTGTTCAGATGGACGCAAAATTTAGTGTGAAATTTAATCCGAAAATAATAAAAATTTTTACGCAAGCGCTCCTACAAATAAATACAATTACGTCTATGAAGCCGAATGTGTTTATCCGACATTTGGGTTGGGTTTCGGTGAAATGTAAACACCAAAGAGGCGTGCCAGGTTTCTCTGATATTACACTATTTTATTAGGTAAACAGAAATACAGTAAAACTTACTCACAATCAATTTAATTATACTACCAACGACCAATTTCGCATACTACAATTTGATATGCATTTTCAGGTCTAACGGTACCTGGTAAATTAAATGTTGAAATTACAAAAAACCCACATTAGGGTGTTGTCTTATAAAGAGAACAATTACAGCAATTATGACAATATTATATGTCTGTGATTATTAATATTAATAAAAATTAATTAAAACAGACAAAGTAAAACCAATACAATGGCATAAGATAATTTAATGAATTGAAATAAAATAGTAAATAACTAAAAATACTACTAACATGCCGGTACAAGAATTATTAATTAGCGATTTGTAAAACATAGTTCAAACTATCCTGGATTGCTGGTGATAGGCAACCATCGGTTCGATTGCAACTGTCTAACAATTAGATGAGAAGTTCTTGAGGGAAGAGATATTAATATTAATATAATATATTAACGAGGAGAGAGATATTTATTAATACCTCTCCCTTCAAGAACCCATAGCCTCGATGTTTTTGCCATTTTGCATATCGAATCCTCCGGGTTGAACCTTTTCCTTGACTATATTTAGTACACAACATTTGCCTAACCCAAAGTGCATACTGATATCATTTGAGAAAGTTTCTACAGTTTTTAGCATTTGGTCTAAGTGATTTTTCGAGTTTAAGCCATTAGTTTCAAATCATCCATATACAACAGATGATTAAGCTTCGACACTACAGTATTGTTGTTTTTAATGCTAAAACCTGAGTCAGTGGAGTTCAATAGCTGGGATAGTAGGTTCATCGCTAGACAGAACCACAGTGGACTCAGCGAGTCTCCTTGGAATAGGCCGCGGATAATTGCGATATTTTCCGTTTCGATATTGCTTTCACCAGGTATTTGGAAGTGAATTTTAGTCTTCCAATCTGTCATTATATGTCTTAAAAAGGTCACTATATTATCATCGACTTAATATATTCTTAATATACCTACCAGCCATTCATGCGGCACTGAGTCAAAGGCTTTCTTATAGTCAATAAAGGCAGTGAAGAGGTTCTTTTTTTGGTGTATGCCTGGTTAGAAATGACTGAGTCGAGAATAAGTTGTTTTTTGCAACTCATGGAACCCTTAGCACATCCTTTCTGTTGAGGTTCTATGATATTGTTTAGAGCGCAGTGTTGGTAGATACGCTGGGCTACACAGGATTTGACCAGATTATACAGAGTTGGAATACGTAAGTTATACGAGTTATACGTAATTGGTCGGTACTTGGCTGGATCTTGGGTATTATTTTGATCCTTCGGTATTAAATAAGTTGTTCCCTGAGTTAGGAATGATGGTATTTCCCGCGGATTAGAAATAACACGATTAATTAGTTTTAACAAGCACTCATCATCACTCCAGAATTTCTTAAGCCAGAAGTTTTGAACTCCGTCTGGTCCAGGAGATTTCCAGTTATAAAGCTCTTTGATAATATTGGAGACTTCTTCTGTGGTGAAGGGTTTGTAGACAGTTGTACGGTAGTGTTGACATCTATGCGTCGTATCTTCTATCCATCCAGCATTGGTGTTAAACTCCTGAATTTCTTCTTGACTTGGGTATGATTTATTGGCACTTCTCGGCATGCTCAAAAATCGCATTGTCACATTTCCGGCTGTTACTAACTTTGTACCTCCTTAGTCGTCCTGGATAAACGAGGAGTTTTTGTTTTATTGTATCCAGGCACTGTTGAGCTGTGTTATTTTCTGGATCATATTGCGAGTGTTGCAGTGCTTAGCATTATTTGATCAGCTTTTTTTAATGACTTTTCTACTTGTTGTTCCTCGTATATATTCTGTCATTTGACCAATGTCCCTACACAATAATTCAATTTTGTTTAGAAGCCGTTTCTCCCAGGGTGCAACTCTGTTATTTGTCCTACCAGCATTGGTACCCAGTCGTGTTCTGATCTTCATCATCAATCAGCCAATCCCGTCCACTGCTGGACATAGGCCTCCCTCAGTTCTTTCCAGTGTTCTCTACACTGGGCCGCTTGTAGCCAGTTTCCCGCTACTCTTTTTATGTCGTCGGTCCATCTAGTCGGTGGTCGTCCTCGGCTTCTTTTATAATTTCTGGGCCTCCATTCCATAATTCGTCTTGTCCATCGTCCATCTTGTGTTCTGGCTAAGTGTCCTGCCCAGTTCCACTTAAGTCTCGTGGTTCTTTCGATGACGTCTTGAACTCCTGATCTTTGCCTGATTTGTCGGTTTGTTATGTGGTCTCGGAGGCTCACATTCAGCATTGCACGTTCCATGGCTCGTTGTGTAACTCTTAGTTTATTCGCAGATTTCTGCGTGAGTGTTAAAGTCTCTGCTCCATAAGTTTGTACAGGCAAAACACATTGGTTATAAACTTTTCGCTTGAGACACATGGGAATTGAACTTTTTAGAATATGGCGTAATTTGCCAAATGCTGCCCATGTCAGGCCTATTCGCCTCTGTATTTCATTTGTTTGATTGTCTCTGTTTATTTTGATCTCGTGTCCCAGATATTTGTAAGTGTCTGTTTGTTGTATGGTATTATTGTCGATAGTTATATTTCCACTCATTACGAGATTTGTCATAAGTTTAGTTTTCTCAAAGTTTATCTTTAATCCTGCTCTTTCAGACAGACTTTTAAGCGAATGTAGCATAGAAACCGTATCCTGTAAGTTATCTGCGATTAATACGACATCATCTGCAAACCTCAGATGATTTAATCTTTCTCCATCTATATTGATGCCCATATCTTGCCATTGGGTGTTCTTAAATATTGACTCTAGAGCTGCCGTGAACAATTTTGGTGAAATATTGTCTCCTTGTCTTACTCCTCGACCTAAGCTGAATTTTTCTGTGTCTTCGTGTAGTCGTATACTTGATGTAGCGTTCTCGTAGATGTTTTTGATTAGTGACGTGTACCTGTAATCTATTCGGCTTTGATTTAGGGCTTCCAGTACGGTTTCAAACTCTACAGTATCAAAAGCCTTCTCGTAATCGACAAATGCAAGAACCAGTGGTATGTCGTACTCGATGCATTTTTCAATTAAGATCTTTATGGTGTGCAAATGGTCATTTGTGCCATATCCTCTCCTAAAGCCTGCCTGTTCTTTGGGCTGATAGAAATCAAGTTTAGGTGTTAGTCTCTTTGTTAAGATTTTCATAAAGAGTTTATACATATGTGTCAAGAGGCTGATGGGTCTATAATTTTCTAATTTAGTAATATCACCTTTTTTGTGTAACAAGACTATCACTGCATTGTTCCAGTCTTTAGGAATCGTACCAGCATGTAAGCATTTATTAAACAGTTCGCTTACTGATTTTAATAGAATTTCTCTTCCTGCTTTTATTGCCTCAATAACGAGTCCATCGTCACCAGGCGATCGATGGTTCTTCATTTCCTTTAAAGCTGATCTTACTTCTGACACAGTAATGGGTAAAAGTATTTCCGATCCCTGATTTATGAGAGTCTTTACTCGTGTCGGTAAATTTTCTTGTGATCTTTGGCTGGTATAGAGGTCTTTATAAAACTCTCTAGTTATTTTCAGAATGTTTTGTTTATCTGTTGTTGCCTTTTCGTCTTTATCTTCTAGCTCGTATATTTCTTTTTTACTTTGTGTGAGTTCTCTTTTCATTATCTTTAAACCTTTGTTATTTTCTACTGTTTGAGTAATTACATTAGTATTATATCTTCTTATATCTCTTCTAATATCCTTATATTCTGATCTTAATATCCATTAAACTAGCTGTTGCTGTTGCTGCACAGTAAATAAGTATGTGGAGATATTCCAGCGTATGGGCTTCTACGACGTAATTGGTTAGGACCTCGGTACTCATAATTTGTAACAGAGCACCTAGTTTTTTGGAAGAGTTTATTTTTGGTAGCGGTGGTCTCTTAAGTGGATTTGTTTCATTAAACTCTTGTACAGCACGTGCCATTTCGCTTACCAGAGTATCGCGTAACTTGTTGTTGTCCTGACTTACTATTATTATTAATATTATTAGAAGAATTTTTAACTAAGTAACAAAAAAAACAGAATTTGTTTAATTTATTAATGTTTGTATTTTGAGAACGATTTCCGAAGTGGAAATTTAAACGTCAATAAACGTACTTTAATCTTTAATTGTGGCTTATTCCACATTCCACATTCTATTCCCAGAATAGACAAAATGCAGATACAAAGTTTGACAAACTGAAAAGATCTCTCCAAAACTATTTATTTTAATTGAAAATTAAATCTTTAAACAAAAATTAGAGTTATTTTAAATATGGTTATAGTGTAGCATTCTCAGAACTTCTTGTACTTAATATATGAAAAAAGTACTACGCACAACGAGAAGAAAAAAAAAAAGTATAATTCAATATAAAAAGTGAATGGTTGGGTATCTCTGACATTAAATTAATGGAAGGTACCTATACAGCAAACGAGGATCCGAAAGACAAAAAAAATTCGTGGCATTACAAATTTTGTGAAGAATAAAACTTAAATAATAACTGTGATGATAGCCAAATTTTGTATAAGATATCACATTTCCTTTTTGGCTATTTTATTGGTATCTTAATAATTATAATGTCAGGCTGCGCAGCCTCTATTGGGCTCAGTAATAATAATCACAAAATAAGCAGTATAAAGTGTATATTTATGCTTGGATAAAATATTTTATAATAAAATAGTGGCAGTATGATTTGTTTATAAGTATAATTATCTATATATAAACAAGTAAAAACTTCTATGTGAAGAACTTTAGGTTTTGCATTTTAGACTGACTCCATATAAACTTTATAATTCATACACGTATAGGCAGCTGTAGATCGTATCCAACAAATATATATAAAACAAGTTTTACTACTCAAAGTCCTCTCAACTCATTTCGAACATTATTCGGATGATCTCTAGAGCAGTTCGTATGAAATTTCCATACGCATAAAACTAGAATTGCTTTTGGATGACTGCACGTATGTTTTTAGTCATAAATTTTGTAATATTCTCGGCAATACAAGCGGCTGCTGAATAATATGCGTGATAACATTCATGCAAGAACAGTAAAAAGCTCACCACTATTTTATGCGAAACGGTTCTGGTTAAATCCAAAAAAAGATAGAACACATGCAGAGTCTTTTAAAATACGATGTTATGATCTTGTCGGCGTTGAGATTTTTTGGATGATTTTATATTGCGTTTCTAAATTTTAAAGGATGGTTAAATATAAATTTGATGGCCGTAATAAGTCAATCAATTCTTGTGTGAGACTTTTTGTTTACAGATAGGTATTTTTAAATACTTTAAATCACTTTGTATAAGTTCTCCTCGAAAAATGCGTAGTTTCCCCGTTATTTTACTTTAAAACTTTAGCATTTAGCATTCGACGAAGAAGACCTATTTTTTGACTATTTTTGACATCATGGAATTTTATTATTAGTTCTGCATTCGATTTTTATGTTAATTTTTCATGTCTAAAAGTATTTTACATATCGCACTAATAATACAATAGTGTCGTAACTCAAAAAACATGATTTTTCCGAATCATCGAAAAACTCATTAATCATTTCCCATTACAGGTAAAAAAAATGCATAATATCGTCGGGTTACAAGCAAAATACACTAAGTCAGTTTTTGTCATTTTTGACTTAATTACATATTGATATTGCAATTTGTTTACTTTATGTACTAGCAAAATCCATTAAGTATTTTCTCATCCTTGACAACACAAAACAATAAAATTTTACATTCACTAAGTCTTTAACAACAAATTTTTGTTCAGGCAAAATCCATTAAGTGACTTAGTGTATTTTGCTGAAGGCAATTATTTGACATAGTGGATTTTACTGGTTAAATTTGGTTTTAAAACTCCCGTTAAAAACGATTTAGTATTTAGTATAAAATTTTTATACAAGTTTCAGCTTGCAAAATATTTCTTCCTCGCTTTATGTGTGGTTATTGATGAGTCAGTTGTGTCCCAGAACTTGAAACGAAAAGTTCATTATGAAACGTATTGACAAAATATTTGCCAACGTTAAAAAATTGGAGAACGGTGAGTCACATAGTTTATTATTGTTAGTTTAGATTTGATTACAAAAGTTTATTCTAATGTTAGTAAAATAAATTATTTCATTTTAAAAATACTTCAAATATTACCATCAAATAATGATAATGGAAATGAAAATCAAAAAACTTTTGCAACTTTAACACCTGTGGATCCTGGATCACTTGTCAACACTACAAAAGGTAAACTATTTTTTTTTTAATTTCTCTTAAAACATTTTATTACGTTCATAGTTCATCCTTCAATATACATTCTTACGATTACTCTAAAACAACACTCACTCATTTTGTTTTATAATTAAATTTATTTTTCCTACTACTTATTATGATGTCATAGCTTCAGTTGCAAGTTGCAAAATTTTATTTTAATTATTTTAATACTTTCACCTTTCATTCAGTAATAGAGAGTTATTAAAAATAGTTAAGGACGACACTTTTTTAAAAAGTTTTTAATAAAATTTTATGCCATTATACAAATTGAAGTTTTTTCTTCTATGTAAGTTTTAGTATTGTTGTCAATAAAATTCAATTGTGTTTTAGATATACGTCACAGTTTACCAATTCCTTGCACATCACGAGTAGAAGTGTCGTCCCAATTGGATGAAGAAGTAGCGAATGTGTACGACTCCGATGATTCCATGAAAGATAGAGACTGGATACCGCCTGTTTCGTCAGACAATGAAAGTGATTGTTCGGAAAGGGAGGTGAGTCTAAAGAAAGAACAAAATTTGATAGTAGATGAAAACGTTGCAGGTCAAAAAAGAGAAAACCCAATAACAGAAGAGAAACGAGTAAGGTGGAACCAAGCGAAACCAGCGCTTTGGAAAAGAAGCATAGAAAGAAAAAAGAAGATTGAAGGTTTACCTTATAAAAGCAGAACAGGAAAAACGCAGGCACCAAAGCTACCTAAACCTGTTGATTGCTCTCGTTGCAGGTATAAATGCAGTAACAATTTTTCACCGGAGGATCGTACTGAATTATGTCGTACTTACTGGAATTTAGAATTTAACAGGCAAAGAGATTTTATATTAATGAACGTTTTGTCTAAAGAAGTGAAAACACGTAGACCTAGAAAGGGCAATGACAGCAAACAAAGAAATAATGCTAAAAACTACTTTTTAAGTAACAATCATAAGATACAAGTATGCCAAAAGTTTTTCTGTGCAACACTCTGTATTTCAAATTTACCAATCATCAATGCATTTCAATATAAAAGTCAGAGTGGGGAATATGGAGGTGAAGACAATCGAGGTAAACATATTCCGTGCAACAAAACATCGGATGAAATTAGATTAAGAGTGAAAAATCATATTGAGAGTTTCCCAGTGATGGAAAGTCACTATACAAGGAAGTCAACAAAAAGACTCTACCTAGATAAAAATCTGAATATAAAAAAGATGCATGGTCTCTTTTTAGAAGATTGCCAAAGAAATAATATGCCAAAAGTAAGCAGCATTACTTACAGACGAATCTTCTGTAAGGAATATAATTTTTCCTTTTTCAAACCAAAGAAGGATCAATGCATGACTTGCAGCGAATATGAAAAGGCCGCTCCAGAGGAGAGGACAAAGCTGGAACAAAAGTATCAGATGCATTTAGAAAGAAAGGATGCAGCTATGAAAGAAAAAGAAGCCGACAAACAGAGAGCAACTGATAAAAATGGTTTCATATCCATTTCCTGTGACATGCAAAGTGTGTTACATATTCCAACATCTGAAATTAGTTTGATTTATTATTTACGGAAACTAAACTTATACAATTTTACAATTTATGAATCTGCTCCACCCAATGACGCATTTTGTTATTTTTGGACAGAAGTAAATGGAAAAAGGAGTAGCTGTGAAATTGGCACCTGTTTGTCACTTTATATACAATCATTAACAGAGAATAGAAAAAATGTGATGCATTTAACTATCTTCTCTGATACGTGTGGTGGCCAAAATCGGAACATTCAAGTAGCCGCTGTATTGCTTCATACTGTCCAATGCCATCCAACCCTTGATGTCATTGAACAGAAGTTTATGGAGAGTGGGCATTCCTACATGGAAGTGGATTCTATGCACAGTTCCATCGAAACCGCCAAGCACAAAATAGATATTTTTAGTGTACATGAATACGAGAATATCTTTAGAATGGCAAGAAAAAACAGAAAAGGTGATAAATCTGCTTACAAAACAAGAGAAATTGAACATAACGAATTTTTGGATTTGAAGAAACTGGCTCAGATGATGATAATAAATAAAAACAAAGACTTTGAAGGAAATACTGTTAATTGGCTAAACGTGAAATGTTTTAGGTATCAAAAACAGTTGCCCAATGTCATTCAATATAAATATAATTTTGCAGATGAGTATAAAAGTATACATGTTAATTTTAAACGAACCCTTAGCAAGAGAAATGTTAAAGAGGACGTTTCAAAAATTCTAACTATTCCTAAATTGTACACTAAGCAGTTGCCAATTTCTGAAGCAAAAAAAAGGGACTTGGTGAAACTTTGTAAAAAAAATATTGTACCTCCTGCTCTTCACTGTTGGTACGAGAGTCTACCAACTTCAACATTAGTAAGGGACAATGCAGCCGAACCATCATCTCTTAGTGATTCAGAGGATGAAGAAATACTATAAATTAAAATATCAACATTTTAAATAATTTTATACTATCATATTTTACTTAATAAAAAATCGTTTTTTATTTTTTTTCACTCATTTTCTATGAGGTTATTTAAGTACTTTCTATAAGACCAAACTTTAAAGTACGAATAAGTCAACAATGCGATTATAAAAGTACAAGCAAAATACATTAATTTTTCAGTTTCAGGTAAAACACATTAAGTCATTGCGAGGTTAACAAAAACTAGTTTATTATAGTTCTTCCTTTATTAGATTTAATATTTTTTTTATAAAAGATTGTTCTTAAAACATGTGTGAAGATATACAGAGTGGAGATTTTATTAAAAAAACTATCCTTATATCCGCGGATCCTTAAATTATGAATAAGAAGATGAGTCAAATTTAAAAATGCAATAACTCAAAAGCCACTTTTTTGACTTAGTGCATTTTGCTTGTAACCCGACGATATGTTTCTAATTAATATTAAAGGAAGTTTCTTTGTACTCTTAGTTAAATAAAAATACTGACAGTGAAGTTATTTAAAAATTTTGAGTTAACACTGTATTGCTCTAAGCAAAATGTTCGAAATGAAATATTATTTTTAGTTATGACATTATTTATAAAATATTTTGTGTTACTACAAGTTGATTTACTATTTTTCTCCGGTTTATGTTAGTTTTTGGACTTACAACAATTTTGGGAACTGATTCTTGGTATTTGTTAACATTGGATCTATAGAGATTGTATTACAGTATTAATTGTAATACAGTATTCTTGCACATTTTGTACTTAATCTATATATTAAACAAAATAAACCTTCCAAAAAAAAAGAACACAGAATCTAGTCATATTTAAGTAATTCGTAGTAAATTAAAAGGACAAGGAAAAAAAAACAAATTATTAAAACTTAGTTTGAATGAGTCTAAAAATCAATTATTTCTGATTACAATTTTAATTTTTAATCGGTGGTCAAATCCTTATAGTACGTTTCACGATAGCTCCTGGGTATTACATTTTTGTCAAGTAATTCCTTTAAGTCCCTTTTC
This sequence comes from Diabrotica undecimpunctata, assembly GCF_040954645.1. Classification (NCBI taxonomy): domain Eukaryota; kingdom Metazoa; phylum Arthropoda; class Insecta; order Coleoptera; family Chrysomelidae; genus Diabrotica; species Diabrotica undecimpunctata. The sequence continues at coordinate 149,297,735 of NC_092809.1, forward strand.
TTATTTTGAGTGTAAGGTATCTTGCTTGTGTATTCTCATGTCAAGCCATTAGCAAATAACAAAATCTGGTTTTCAGTTCTTCGTAAGCTACGTACAAAAACTTTTTGGTAATCTTCATCTTCGTAAGAGTTTTTATAAAAGAAAGCAAATAGTTGTTCGTTTTCAACATGAAACCCCTTAATGCCATGCCAATTTATTTTGTCTTTCTCCTCATTAACATTAAAATTGTTACCTCACTCTTCTTGAAGTAATTTCAGATTGTAAAATTTTTCATTGGTCATTTCAGTTAAGCTATACGGTTCGCCTGTCTTTTTAACCGTCTGAATTAATGTTATGATATTGTTGTGCGACACACACTGGACCAGATTTTACGAAACGCTTTACTTGCTTTTCTATGACGCTGTGCACATTGTCACCCTCTTTTTGAGAGTGACCGCCAATTAGAAATTTATTGGTTATGCTTTTGACATTCATTTTCTGTACTGCGTACGCATATGCTATAAGGATGTATTTATTTTTTGCTGCCCGCAACAATTATCAGAATAAAATATAAAGTCCAGTTCTCTACCAGGAGTAGCCTGTATAATTTTTTCTATATATTACAGAGTAAAACTCCCAATCTCATTCGCTGTTTCACTGTTTAGATCAATTTCTTGAAGTACTTGATGACTCGTAAATGGTGAAGATATAGGAGATATAGGTGAGGGTTGTACTTTCGCAACGTCACTGTTTTCTATTTGGGCACCAGGTTCATTATTTGTACACTCCAGTCACAATAATGACGGTGAAGAGATTTCCTGCTCGCAATCCTCAGCATTTGTTGCCATATCAACAAGTATTCGCCCACGACTCAGTTATTGAACCTAAAAATGAATCAAGTAATATTATTATATTATATATAGGTACTTGATGCAAGAATGTCACAAAGAGTGTAGTAACTCTAAATTTATAAAATAAAGTAGTTGGTAAGCTTACTTAATAACACTGCTACACATTTTAAATGATTTATTACTATCCGGTGATCGACAAATAGATAATGATTATAAATCCGTAAAATAGTTTCGAAACACAATTCAGATTTCTTCTTTAATCTGAGCCTTCTAAAAATTGCAAGGCAAAACAGACGTTGATAAAGATGTTAATAGAGACATGGGGAATCTAAAATTTGCATTCCACGACATTAGATCATGCTCAGATTAAAGAAGAAATCTGAATTGTGTTTCGAAACTATTTTACGGATTAATTATCAGATGTCGCTATTGCGTCCATATTGAAGCAATTTTATTGTTGCTTCTTAAAGACAAAAAAGATTTATTTTTCGTGTTGAGAAAGCCTATGAATAGCTGTTCTGACGAGTCCTATTAGGGCGAAATACGTATAAACAGATTCATAGACACTTTGGATGTGAAATCAAATCTTGACTGTCTTTTTCATTTCAAGATAATAATTCATAAATGTTTTACAAATAACAACAAAAATAATTTAAAGTGATGATTTAACAATAATGTAGCATGACAAAAATAACGAACTGAACCAATAATAGTGTCGTTATTAAAAATATTAATTTAAAAAGTGCTGGTCTAAATCAGTAATAGTGTAATAACTAGAAAACCAACAATGTTTTGGTTAGGTTCAAATCAACAAGAATGTAATAACTCGAAATATAGCTATGGAAATTACATACCTGATTCAGCAATAACGTGGAAACTCGAAATGATGAGCAAAGCAACACGTGCGTTCCCGATCACTATTGGTCGCAACTAAAGTTGACGCGATATTCTGAGGGTGGTGACGACAGTCAGTCAGTCAGGAATAGCGTCTTATAATGCCATCTATTATTCAATTATTGCACTATTAAAACGACAGTTTTATTGACTCATAGGGAATGGAATTTTACGTGTGAATATAGTGTTATGTCAATTTCGAAACATTTTGAGTTGCGACACTATTGTATTATTAGTGCGATATGTACAGTATAGTATAACATCACCTCCTTTTATTTTCTAACTCAATGAATTGTCATACTACTTATGATGTCATAGATTCAACCTCAAATATTGTTTCCACTAATTTAATGACTTTCTGTCAATAATAAAGACTTGCAGATTTAAGACAATAAATACTATTTTTTAAATAAATTTAATTTCACATAAAGGCTTTCACTAATAAAATATTAGGTACTATTACAAAAATTGTATATTTATAAAAAATTACATTAGTTTCTGATCATACACATACCTCGTGTTGTTAATGTTGTCTTCCTGAATTTTACTTTCCGTCACCTCAGCCAGAAATATCTAGAAGCAACAATCACAAATGACAACAAATTAGAGCGAGAAGTTGAAACGAGAATAATGGCAGGAAACAGATCTTTCTTTGCAATGCAACATCTAATAAAGTAAAAACTTCTTTCGCGAGACACAAAAATCCGGATATATAAGACCATAATACGATCAGCCGTCGCGTATGGAAGCGAAACATGGACGCTAACAAAAAGAGAAATAAAAAAATTGCTGGTGTGGGAACGTAAAAATCTTCGAATGATATATGGCCCTTGCAGAGACAGCGTGACAAACGAATGGAGGGGCAGATCCAATAACGAGCTAGAGTCTCTATTCGGAAAAGAAAATATATATAAAGGCCAATAGACTCAGGTGGGCAGGGCATGTGATACGCAGTAACGACAATCGCCTTATTAACAATGTGCTCTGGGAAAGGCCAGAGGGAAGAAGGTATGTAGGGTGGCCTAGAAAAAGGTGGAAAGATGCAGTCAAAGAAGATCTAGAGAAAATGGGAGTGCTACAATGGGAATTACTGGCACAGGACCGACAAACATGGAAGGCAATAGTAAATGCGGCAATGACTCACGAAGAGTTGTAGCGCCATTGATGATGATGATTGTCTTCGACCTATGGTTGCATTATAATTTAAATTTAAATATGTAAAACCATATATTGATGTCTCCGCTACAATTTTAGTGTTAGCTTCAAGTACCAAAAGAAGGCACTGTGGATGATCTGAGCTAGATTGAAAACATTATGCATCTATAAATTTTGGAAGATATTTTTAATTATAAGTTTTAAATTATATGTCTTTATACCAATACAAATTTTTAAGTTTTTTTAGCTATGGTATACAGACAACTACTGGGATTTTCCCATTAATTTTTTATTATCTATTTAGTGTTTAGTAAACTGAATTTGTTGAAGAGCCATAATAGTTAAAATTGTAAATAACGACCAGGTCATTTCGACCGGGGCCGTATATGCGTGTTCGGCCGGGCTAATCACTCCATATTTACACTAAATATTACTTTTAGACAAGACTGTTTTGGTGTATATTTTTAAGTGGCACATTGAAACTAAATTAGTTAGTTTGCTCTATGTTTTTTTATTAGAAAATATTTCGCAATGTGTTCGAAATACGTTGTGATAAACGTAGCGAATAATTTCTCACAGTATTACTAAAACAATTACCAATCCTGTTGCCAATATAAAGAAAACATACAGAACATAAATTCAAAACATTCAAGTTTCATAACCGAATGCAATTATAACCTTTCTCGATATTTGGATTTCGGTGTTATAAAATTCTTCTTCTTCTTCAAGTGCCATCTCCGCGGCGGAGGTCGGCAATCATCATAGCTATTCCGACTTTTGAGACGGCTGCTCTGAAAAGTTCATTTGATGTACATCCGTACCACTCTCTCAGGTTGCGCAGCCATGACATTCTACGCCTCCCTTTCTTTCCTTTCCTTGGATCTTTCCCTGCATAATCAGTTGGATCAAGGTGTATTTCTCTCCACGTGTAATATGTCCGAGATATTCCAATTTTCTTGTTTTAATATTAATGTTAATGTTATAAAATATATTTCACTAAAATTTGGTAAATAAGAATTATTTTTGAGTTCTTAAAATATTGAGTTAACAAAAATGTCTGATGGACGGCTCTGACAGTGGCATGATTATACCACGTTTTAAACCGCTCTGTTATTTTTCAATTTTTAAATGTAAAATACGGAACAATAATTTAATAATCCTTAAATACTATCAACAAACAATAGTGCAGTGTTAATGCCAATCGACTCAACCCGACGTGAGTAACAAAAAACCTTTATATAAGATATTACAATAGTAAATATAACCTATACAATTCGAATCAAGTTCAACCTACTGGTTTTATCAATAGGTTTTTTGGAACCGTTCGGAACTGATCCACGCCGGTTCTTTGGCCGGTGACAGGACCGGACCTGCGGCAACGCGGGAAACAAAATAAAAATGACTTCAATTAACAACATGACTACTTCTACTTCAAATATACCAAAAAATACTTATTCCAATGTAGTAAATACGTTCAAACACCCAACAGAGGACCAAGCAGTAGTACTCTCCAATATCGAAGGCATCAAAATCCACAATTACATCGTAGTCATTGGATCACTGGTTGGTCCACGTAACGTCTTGTTTGCATCTAGAATTCCAAATAAAAGAATATGTATCTACCTCTCTACCAAAAATAGAGTCGATATGCTTCTTTATTCCTACAAATATATTAATATAAATGAGTCATAAATAGAGATAAGAAGATTAATCACACCAGCACAATGACTTGTAATTTCTAACGCATGTCCTTCAATTCCAAACAATATCATTGAAGTAGAATTACAAAAATTAGGCATCACTGCAGTTTCCAAGATGACTTTCCTAAGAGTGGGTATGGCAAAAACCGAATACCAACCCTCCTTACCAAAAGAAACAATATCATCAAATCTAAATAATATTAATAATTATGCTGAAACTGTAACTCTGCAACCTTCAGTTAATATTAATAAACAACTTACTCAAGTATCTACTCAAGTTAAAAGACAAATCTCATCCTCACCTGACATTGACCAAAATAACCCAGAAACGGATTCACAAATCTTTACTCCTCCTATCACACATAAACTAAAAAAACCTAAAAAACAAACTAAAACCTCTAATGACGACATTATTTGTTCTCTAGAATTGATAAAAGACAAAATTGAAAACCGATCACCCCCATTCATATTAAATTTTAATGATATATGCGACTTTCTAGTTAATACTCTTCATGCTAAACATCCTGAAACTATCTCAAAAGAACTACTCAAATGAACCTTCCGAATTAACCGATATCCTTAACTTTATTTATTGTTACTCTCACAACTCTTAATTAAAAAACAATATTACCAGATTAAAGAAAAAACTTAACCCCACTCACACATCTTCAACGGAAGAGACCGAAAAATCCGATGGATAAATCACCAATCCTTCAATGGAACCCAAATGGGTATTTCGCTCACCTCGAATCACTCAAACTATTAATTCAAAAATATTCTCCACTAATACTGTGTATACAAGAAACTCACTTCAAAGAGAATTCTATAATAAACCTAAAAAATTGTACTCCTGAACCTGAACAAATTAAAAGATGACATAGAAATTGTCGGCACCACCTTACCACTCCCACTGAAACGTTGTGAACAAGTGATAATAACTCGACTACGATTAGGACATACTATACCAACCCATATTCACTTAATAAATAAAGAACCCATCCCTTTCTACCACAACTGCAAGACACAAATCACTGTGAAACATATTCTGTTAGAATGCAAAACATACACCCAAGAAAGAAGAAAAAATAACCTCTCTACCAACATGAAGGATCTACTAAGCTACCAGTTCAACGAAGTGCTGAAATATTTGAAAGACATTATTAAATTTTACAATATTTAATAGAATATATTTAAGTTATATATACATTGTAAGAAATTGAATACTTGTAATTTGTGTTTGTACCCCTGCTAATAACTCTTAGTAGTTGATGCAGGGTCATTTTTGTTTAAATAAAAAAAAAGAATTATTTTATGTACAATGCATATCACATTTTTGTATGTATACGACCCTGTTAAAAATAATACACTTTTTATAGAAACGGAAGGAACACACACGACGTGAAGAATTATTGCTGTTTCAGATCTTATATTCTGTGGTTACATTATAAGACTTCCGTCAAATTTTCGTCACATCGCGGTTCCCCCAGAGAGTTTATAGGTTGTAAAAATATTGAACTATTACAGCATTTAATATGCACAGTGAAAGCAGGCACCGGTTTACACTTTATGTCTGCGGTTTATACCCGTTTTACACCCGCATAAAGCATCAAAACGCCGTAAATAAATTCCTTGACAGTTTCTTAGTCTAAAGCGGTAAAGAAGGGTTGGGGGAGGAACTACAAACCGAAAGCACAGGGACTTGACCCAAACAAATGAGCAAATGTTTTCAGTAAAGTATTAATTAAGTAAATTTATTTCACAGACGTACTTAACTTAGATATGCTTTTCCATTTATAAGTTTTATTTGGAATATTTAAATAGTAAATCAGTAACAATTAAGATATCTGATTACTTATAACTTGAACGAAAATAATTTTTGAAGCGGAGCTTCTATTCTGGCGTTGTATTACTTTTGTTTCTCTACTGTAAAATGCTGAGGCGAGCGTCACGGAACTAGCGCCACAAAACGGTGATGCCACGGGTAGCGTCATTGAATAGAGGTTCTTGGCATCGATTTACTTCTTCTTCTTTAAATGCCGTCTCCCGATCGGAGGTTGGATATCATCATCACTATCTAAACTCTATCTTCTGCTGCTCTCAAGAGTTCTATAGAACTCCATTTAAACCAGTCCCTTAAATTCTTCAACCATGCCACTCTCCTACTTCCTATACTCCTTCCTCCTCTTATCTTTCCCTGTATTATTAGCCTTAGCAGTTCATCATGCTGTCCGCTCATTACGTGTCCTAGATATTGTAACTTTCTTATTTTAACCCTCGAGCGGGCGCGCCCGTGTATTTTGTACACGTCCAATAGAAAAAGTCGTCTAAAAATAGAAGTGTCGTCAATCTGGCGATATCGTCGCGTCTATTCGTCCAGTAGAGATCTGTCGTTCGAATAGTTGAGTAATATTTTTTGTTGCAGCTGAGTTTTGTGAGAATTCTTAGAAATACGAGAGTGTGACGGTTTTTTGTACATAATACACGGTGCGCCTTCTAGTGTAAGTATTTTATCCATTAATTATTTTACTTTATAAAAAGTTGTAATTCGAAATTAAAGTCAAATTAACTTTAGTTTTACTTTATTTTAGGTTGAACAGGATATTGTAACATAATTGAGAAGGAATATAACGGCTACGCTGAGAGAATATCATGTAAGAATTTAGTTGCATTGTTATATTATTTGTGTGTTACTTTTTTTATTTTTGCAGGGCTAGAAAGAAGTTTTTAACTGAGGCTGAGTTATATAAAATTCTTAATGAAGACCCAGAAACAGAAACTAGTGAAATAGAATATTCCGATGAATCTGAGACAGATGAAGAAATAATACACCATGATGACCACAATTCTGAATCTGAACAAGAACAGAATCTGCTTTCGAATATTTTCAAGGTAAAGATAAAAAAACTGCATGGCGTAAGACTTCGCTGTCGTCGCAATCAAAAATTAAAAAGAAAAATATTATCAAAATACTTCCAGGACCAAAGGCAGTGGCTTCAAAAGTGACCTCAGAACTTTCAGCTTTTGAAAAAATTATAGACTTTGATATATTAGAGAACATCGTACAATTTACTAATTTGTACATTGATAGTAAAGAAGAATCTGTTTAATATAAAAGAGAACGAGATATGAAACATACTTCAAAAAGTGAAATAATGGCGTTACTGGGAGTGCTTTACCTTTACAAAAGATTTTTATTTTTGTTACATTCAATGCGCTTTGATGACAAAACCACAAGACATAAACGGGAAAATATATGACAAACTTGCACCAATTAGAAAAATATTGGAAGCATTTGTTAGTAACTGTAAAAATTCCTATAGTCTTGGTGAATTTGTTACAATAGACGAAAAACTAGAGGGATTCAGAGGACGTTGTAGTTTCATCCAGTATTTACCAAATAAACCAGCAAAACACGGTATCAAGCTGTTCATTTTGGGCGATGCACAAACTTACTTTGTTGGAAATTTAGAGGTTTATTGTGGACGGCAACCTGAGGGGCCTTATGCTGTATCAAACTCTCCCAGTGATATTGTAGATAGGCTTATTGATTATATAAAAGGTTCAAATCGCAATTTGACAACCGATAATAATTGGTATATCAGTTATCCTTTAGCTATTTCCCTTTTGGAACTTTGAGAAAAAACAAAAGGGAAATACCTATTGAATTTTTACCCCAAAAACAAAAAGAAGTGGGAACATCACTCTTTGGATTCCAGAAAAATGTCACTTTGGTTTCATTTGTTCCAAAAAAAAGTAAGTTGGTCATACTTTTATCCACGATGCATGACACTGCCACCGTAGACGTCGAAACTAAAAAACCAGAAATTATTCTAGATTATAATGCCACAAATGGCGGTGTGGATACTATTGACCAAATGTGTGCATCATATTCTGTAAAAAAAATAACCAGAAGATGGCCACTAATTATATTTTTTTCTCTAATGGATATGGCGGGTATCAACGCGCAGGTGTTGTGCCAATAAAACAAATCCCAAAATATGTCGCCGAATTTTTCTAAAGAATTTAAGCTTGAGTTTAATGAAAGTACATCTTTCAGAAAGAGCGACAATGCGATATCTTCCTCAGGATATTCAAGGTTTTCTAATGAAATATAAATCATGTGAAGAACCTACTAGAACAGAAGTGCAAAGCTCTAGAAAACGTGGACGTTGTGCAATATGTCCAGGCTCAAAAAATTCCACCACAACAGTTAGATGTGGGCTATGTAGAATATTTGTATGTAAAATGCATTCAGAAACCACAATTACCTGCGTAAAATGTAAGAACAATGAACGGCAGCAATCAGAAGAAATCGAGTGAAGTAACCCGTAGGTACATGTTTTATGTTTATTATTTTATGTAACAATAAACTATTTTTGTAAATCGTGGTTGTCATTTTGTTAAAACGCACTAAATTTGGTAAAATCAACTAAAATGTGTTTTGTGTACAAAATACACAGCGCGCCCTGTTATGAAACGGTAGTCGGCGCGCCTGCTGTAGGGTTAATTGTGTTTATTATTTCGCATTCTTTGCCCATTTCTCGCAATACTTCCGTGTTAGGTTTCTTCTGTGTCCATGCTATTCTAAGCATCCTCCTGTAACACCACATTTCAAAGGACTGTAACCTATTTATGTGTTCTTGCTTTAATGTCCAGCTATATATTGCAGTATCGAAAACACGTAGCATCTCAGTGCTCTTACTCTCAGTTCTAATTTAAGGTCTTTGTTGCAGAGGATTTTTTTCATTTTTACAAACGCATTTCTTGCTATTTCTATCCTTACTCTTATTTCGGTTGTTTGATTATTATTGTCTGAAATGCAGGTTCCTAGGTACCTATTTGTATTTATCAACCCTATCGGTACATTTCCCAAATCTATGTTTGTTGGTTTATTTTATTTTCTTTGTTATTATCATGTATTTGGTCTTTTTTATATTCATTTTTAGTCCATATTTTTCACAGAAACTGTTTTGTTTTGTTTAGCAGAAGTTGGAGTTGTTCAACACAGCTTTTCAACATTCATATCCACCATCTTTGAGCTAACACATTAAAAGCAAATAACGCTTCTCTGGATCCTAATCCGTTTCTGAACCCAAACTGACTATCATCTATTCCTTCTTCCAGTTTTTTATTTATACGACCATGTATTATTTTCAGCAATAATTTGAGAATGTGACTTATTAGTGATATTGTTCTGTATTCACTGCAATATTTAGCGTTTGTATTTTTAGGGATAGCACAAAAGGTGGAGAGGGGCCTGCGTAGCTCAAGCGGTAGGATGCTTGACTCGCAAGCCGGTGGTCCGGGGTTCGAATCCCACCGCCGGCAAGAACATCTAGACATTTTAAAAATGTCTATAGGCCCCAGGTCGACTCAGCCTGAATAAAAATGAGTACCTTGGGTAAAACCAGGGGTAATAATAGACGGTTGAAGCGTAGCACTGGCCATGTTACCTTCCTTGTATACCGTAGGCCCTAGATATAGCAGACTACCCTGCTATACTCCCAAAGCCGCGACAGCGGTATAAAACTGGAGACTATTATATACAAAAGGTGGAGAGTAACCATTGTTTGGGTATGTGTCCTGTTTTGTATACTGAGTTAAATAAGTCTACTATAATGTCTAAGGTTTCATCATTTATGCATTTTAAGGTTTCTATAGGAATTTGGTCTGGACTTACTGCTTTACCATTTTTGCTGTTTTTTTAATGCCGTTTTAATTTTGTCTTTTAATATCTTTAAAACCATATCCTCCTCTATTTCTATCTCCATCTGTTCTGTTCTATTGTCTTTGAACAGTTCATTGATGTATTCCGTCCACCTTTTTAATTTGTCGTTAGTATTCAACACAAGTTTCCCATTTACATCTTTCAGTATTCCCGGTTTTCTTGTTCTTTTGTAGTGAGTTAATTCTTTAATTTTTTTATGTGTGTTAAAACTATCATGTCTTTTCTGATATGCTTCTATTTCTGCGCATTGTTCTTTTAACCATTGTTCTTTCGCTTTCTTAATTCTGTATCTTATTTGTTTATCCACTTTTTTGTACAGCTGATTATATTTGTTTTTAAACCGGTATATAAATATTCAAAAGTAGTATTGGATTCATAACAAAAACCTACCATGAACATTTTGGCTTCACCTTCTCAAACACATTATATTTTAGTCACTTAGATATTTCATCGCAAAATACAATATCCTACATCTGGGTGGGCGCTTCTGTATTCCTTAGAGATTTTTATCGGACAGGAGCATTTTAATAAAACCGTACGAATTACGCACGTCAACGATGGGTAGAGAGGCAAGCCCTTTGGGGGCCAATCGTATGTTTCAGGGGAGAAAATACGAAAGTTTCTAATATTCGCCACTTGAATGTAGAAGGGTTTTAATAGAAAATTGTTTCCTGTCATGGATTTAATGAACAAGGATCATTTCTTATACACTGAATACAAGTTAAAATATATAATATTTGCCAGCGATAAGTAAAGTAGTATAATCAGCAATTATATATATATATATATATATATATATATATATATATATATATATATATATATATATATATATATAATATATATATATATATATATATATATACATATATAATTGCTGATTATACGACTTTACTTATCTTGCTGTTGGTGTTGATGGGACTCAAACTACTTTAATTAATTAATCAAAAAAAAATTAATAATTAATTAAGCAAATCAAAACATAAACAAAAAACAAATCTTAGGGCTCAATTTTTATATACATCACCTTCATTCGTGGCTTCTAGTATTTCTTAGTTGTTTCCTTATCGGTATAGACACGCGAAAATAAAAATACACACATAAATTCAATAGAAATTATGAATACCGTTTATTTTATCAAAAGGAATTAAATATTAAATATTGCAATTAATACCCAGAAACACGTGTTAGGGAGTGGTAAGAGACTCCAATTAAATCGAAACGCAACCGTCTTCGTATATTTTTCGTCCTTACTCGACGCAATGAGTACAAGAATGATGGTAATTTATATGGGTAATTTGTTGATGTATAGTGGAATATAAATATTCCCAGCATTGCTCTTATTGATTGATTAAGCGTGGGTATACAGTTTACTTTAATTGCTATCGACACATTTAACTTCTTAATCCTAGTATATTTATATCATATTAAAAACACGAATAGAGACTCTTATTTCTTATTATCTCCTTTGTAACTAAAACCAATTTTAACAATTTATAACAAACAAATCTGATTGAACTGGATAATCTTATTAATTTAGAGTCTGATATTCATGAAGCAATGGCATGTGGACAAAAATTTATCGCAGTATTTTTTGACATAACTAGAGCATACGATACAATTTGGCGACATGATATTATTCAAACACTTAGTCGATGGAGAATAAAAGGTAATATAGCACAATTCATAAAAAATTTCCTATCTTATCGAACTTTTAATGTACGAGTTAACGGTACTTTATCCAATACGAAAATTCAAAAAAACGGAATTCCCCAAGGATCTAATTTAAGCGTCTCCCTATTTCTTATTGCAAGAAATAATATTATCTCCACTTGTGACTTACTAGTAAAAGCTAGACTCTTTGCAGATGACTTAATCATTTTTGTTAAGGGGATAAATGATAAAACCCTTCTACAGTAAGTGCTATGAAATCTCGAATTATGGACAAATTCCACAGGTCTTCAATTATCAACAACAAAAACAAAGGCTATGTTATTTTCAAGAAAAAAGAAGCTATATCACTCCAGAATTAAAACTATTTAATAAATAAATAAAATATGTTGAGAAAATTAAATGTCTGGGCATGACATTTGACAACAGATTATCCTGGAACCACCATATTCATGATCTAAAAAGTACGTGTCAATCTGCACTTAACATTATAAAAACTGTTGCATACAACACGTGGGGAGCAGATAGTAAAACACTGACCCTTATGTACAAGTCATTGATCAGGTCCAAACTCGATTACGCTTGTATTATTTATGATTCAGCAAAACCATATATCATAAAACAACTCGATCGAATACAAAATAGTGCTTTGCGAACTATACTAGGTGCCTTTTATACTAGCCCTACTAAAAGTTTACACTGTGAAGATGGAGAAATCCCCCTGGAATTCCGAAGAAAACAACTTTCACTAACATACGCGGCATCAATACAGACAAATCCTATTAATCCTGTTAACCACTATGTAAATTCAGACCGTTTTAGGAATATCTTTAAAACACATGCTAGGCTGGACCTTCCTTTTTATGAAAGGTTAAATAGATGCCTCAATGAACTTGAATTCAAGTTTGCAGATACCTATTGTATACCAGTCATTAACACTGTTCCATATTGGACTGTTCCCATCTCATCTATCAATACCAAACTCTCCATATATAAAAAAGCAGATAACCATCCCAAAGCCTTATATCAATATGTACTCCAAGAACTCAAGACATACAGTAACCATAATCTTATAATTATATACCGATGCCTCTAAAACTATAGATGGAGTGGGAGCAGCATTTATGTCTAATAAAACAAAAATGTTAATGAAACTTTCTAAATTACCATCCATTTACTCAGCCGAGATAACCGCTATTCTCAATGCAATAAATTTTGTGGTAGAAAATAGTATCAAAAACCCTGTCATTATTACGGATTCCCTAAGTTCTGCAATTTCCCTAAATAACTTATATCCTAACCATCCAAGTCTACTACTTATTAAATCAGGTGGACTGGAGAACCTGGCGGACACTGAATCGCATACGCACAGGTGTTGCCTCTGTAGAACAGAACCTCATTAAATGGGGCATCAAGACAGACAGCGACGCACTTTGTGAATGTTGGGAAATACAGAACGTGGAGCACCTGAGAGTATGCAGACTTTGCCCATCACAGTGCACCCTCGATGATTTATGGCTCGCAAATACAAAGGGTGTAGACGTAGCCCGATATTGGGCAGAAAAACTGTAGTTGGATCCAGACACGAAAAAGTAAGTAAGTATTAAATCAGCATTAAACCAACTGAAAACTGTGAACATAAATGTCAACTTTGTATGGATTCCTTCCCATATCGAAATTGCTGGTAATGAAGAAGTAGATTTCTTGGCAAAACTAGCAATCTTGAGTCCGCAAGTTGTAGAAATCAGAAGAATTCCACATCTAGATATAAAACCGATAATAAAGAACTTAATAATCAATGATTGGCAGACCAAGTGAAATTATATGAACTGATATGAAAAATTTGACATCATACTTATATTCCATAAAATTTATTATTGTATTACTAATGCAACAGTTTTGGTTAACCCTGTAGAAATCAATATTTAAATAATTGCATCGTTACAAATCAGATGATATCTATGTTTGACTTTTTTATATTGTTTTGCTATTCGTTAAGTATTTCTAGAACACTGACCAGTAGGAACTACATTTCACTAGTCTTTAATTTTTTCTTAAATTTATTCTCATTATTTTATCTTCCTTATCAATATTATCTGTATTCCTTCAAACTATATTATGGTTACCTTTCATGTTTCAATTCATTTTGTATGCTAAAGCTGATCCAATCGTAGACACTTTGTTATACACATATTCTACCTCTCGGTCTGAATTTTAATTTTGTAACCAAACCTTTTAAAGTTTGTCCGTATAACTAAAAAGGCACTTTTCCGGCTTTAGCAACCGATACATTTTCCCTGTCCACTTTTACACCCACACATCAGAGGATACGAAAAGGCCGTAAACAGATATGGCTTTTTCGATTAATTACAATTATAACCAAATTAAAAGCAGTCAAAGTGTGTGGAGTGCCAGATGATATGAATATGTAATATCTGTTCAAAGCAAATTAAGTCAAAGGTTTCCATGGGGAGGCCACGTGAAAAGGCGGAAAATGAGTCCGTGTCTATTGTCCAAATGGTTGAGGAGACTGTTTACACTTGTTGAGAATATTTTGATTTTTGAAGTGGATGTTACATCGGTAAGGATACAGGGCTGTAACTGCTGCGTTTTAAAGTTACAATATAAATCTTAAAAAGGTTAATACCATTGTAAAAGATCTTTTTCGCAAATTTTTAGAAACATGCTAATATGCCAAAAATTTGTGACTTTACTTATTGGGCCAGCTGAACGCAATTCATATTAAATCAATAATTATTATTGTTTCAAATTAAAAAAAATATATACACTTTTTATATATTTTATCTATTTAAACGCTAACATTTAAAAATCAACATTTTTGTATAAACTTTCCTTGTCTTGTCTATTCTTTTCTTAGCTGGTATCATTGTTTTTGCAAAACCAAGATTTGATTGCTGATCTTATGTATTTTTTTTAGCTGAATACGAATATCTACGTCCTTCATCTCACAAATCATCAATAAATATTTTAAATTACAACTAGTCCCTTCGTAAAGAATGGCTAAAATATATTAAAAATCTTTGATATATTATATGTAAAAAGTTTAAGTTTAATGTTTAAAAGATATTAAAAATTTTAAGTCGAGGAATTGAAAATTTAATCTAACTTTTAGTTCTCATAACTAAAGCTCGGATTATAGGCAAAATGCCTTTTTTGCCTATTTTGCCTATTATAAATGTTTTTTGCACTTTTTGCCTTTTTTCGTAAATTCCGCCTATTTGTGCCTTTTTTAAAATTTCATGGTACTACCCGTGATATTATTCTATTACTAAACCATTTTATAATAAAATTTTGGGTTAATAATAAAATATCAATGGTTTGTTTATATAACAGATTTCTAGGAAAATGTACCTGATCGAGACTTGAGGGTTAACTATTTGGAAATTCCTAAGCTTTATTAGTTTATTATCAGTTGTACAGTCGGTTACTGTATCAGAGTTTAGTCACAAATTGCTATATCCTAGTTTAGTTTTGTTGCGTATACCGAAAAGCAAAGAACACGTTTTAAAACGTTTTAGAAATTTGTGCCAAAAGATGACATCTAAATTAAGGATATGGATGGCATCTTATTCGGAACTTTCTCTAGAAGGAGATGAAGCATTTTGTAAATCATGCTGCAAATCGGTAAGTTTTATTTTTTCTCGCCCCACAACATAACTAAATTCTAAAGCGGTTTTAGAATCCTAATTATTTTTTTTTTAATTCTCAGATTTCAAGTAGAAAAAAGTACTTTATTGACCAGCATTGTGGAACCCCACTTCATAAACGTAATTTGGAAAAATTAAATTCCTCTAAGTTAGCCCAAATATCTCTGCGGGATAGTTTAAGCAGTTAAAAAAAAAGGAGGAAGACGCATTTAAATTTGATTTATGCCAGATGATGATTGCATCCAACATTCCTCTATATAAAGTTAATAGCCCTAGTTTTAAATGCTTTTTCGAAAAATATCTTAATATGTAAATCCTTACCGGAAGAGAGACATTGAGAAAACATACTGTGGAAAATATTATGTGGAATGTATTTCAAAAATTAAGCGGGAGTTAGAGGGCAATTTTTTGTATATTATCGTGGATGAAACGACAGATGTATGCGGCAGGTATATAGCTAATTTAATGATTGGAATTTTGAACGAAAACTTTGCGAGAAAACCTTATTTAGTTGCCGTTAAAGAATTGGAAAAAACAAGCATTTAACAATAAGTCGATTTATACAAGATAGTTTAACAAACCTCTTTTTACCCAACGCTATACCAGTGAATAAAATAGTTTTAATGCTTTCAGATGCTGCGGCATATATGTTAAAAGCTGCTGTTAATTTAAAGATTTTTTATCCTAATTTAATTCATTGTACTTTTGTAGCCCACAGGGTAAATAGAATTGTTAAAGAAATAAGAAATATGTTTCCGTTGGTAAATAATTTTATAAATTTTATGAAAAAGTTTTTGGAAAGGCTCTGTTGAGGGTGCAAATATAAAAAGAAAGACTTCCCGGTGTCCCTTTGCCACCTAAACCAGTAATTACCAGGTGGGGACCCTGGCTCGAAGCAGTTTTTTTTTTACTTTGAACACTGCAATGAAATAGAATTAGTTATGTCAGAATTTGATGATGATATTTCCGAAGCCATTCGAGAAGCAAAAAAAAATATTAAAAAATCCCAAATTGAAACAGGAACTCGCTTATATCAATGACAATTATAAATTAATAGTTACCACAATTACCTTATTAGAAAAACAAGAGATAAATTTATGTGAGTCAGTATAATTACTAGATAATTTAAAGACGAAAATTAAATCGGCACCTGGAAGTAACCTAGACGGCACCTAGAAAAAATGAAATATGTTTTCGGCAAGAGACTGGCTCAAATCAAAAATATACTGGTACCGAGAGACGGGCTTTTACCTCGTTTTAATGTGTTGTATGTGTAAATGACAGGAATTAATATTGGCTATATTAACCATATCATAAAATACACACAACGGCCATCTTCGTGTTTTCCTGTTACAGCTCACATTTGGTCAAAAGTATCTACGCCTGATTTTGTGTTATTGTAATTTTTCATAATTACAGGCTTGCCTGTTTCTTCTGATTCTTCTGCCGTTTCGTGCAAAGTTGAAAGCAGTAAAACTAATTTCTGTTTTTTAGGGACGTAAGATAACAATGCTTTCTTCTCATCAAAACAGAACATTGAAGAGTTTGCATAGTACCGAATGCTATTAATTTATATAGCTCTTGTAACAGTTCATCGACTAATTTCACCGACGTAAACCAAATGTCCATGGTAACGTTCCGATTTGATTCACGGACAGATTTTGTTAGTTCTTTGACCTAATGCTCTGCTAGTGGCAAACCATTGGTATTAGTTTTCTTTCCCAAATAGGTACTTGTATTCAACATATATTTACTGGAGGAATCACATAACATTATAATCTTAATCCCGAAATTTGAAGGTTTATTGGGAATATACATCCTGGAAGGGCATCTTTTCCGGAATCCTAGCAGTTGCTCATCAATAATTGTAAGATATGATGATGGAGTATATTTCAATGAAAATTTTTTGACTGTTCTAACAACCAGTCAAATTTCGTCATTTTGTGTCATGTGGAACAATTTCACCCAATCATGTCAACATTAGACTGATAATTGCATTCAGTGCAATTTTCAATCCCTATGACAACACGTTCGAGTTTGACAACTTCATCCAAATAAATTTATAGATCTTCTATACTAGAGAACAGCAACGAATCTAATGTTAACTTAAATTTTAATAATTGTACTTTCACTAACTGTACTTTTAATAAATAAATGTTTCGTTATGATTTTTTTTTTTCGAAAAATTATCCGCCGAATATCCCTCGGACATTGATGAATGCCTCATAATTTCATGACAAATTTCTTAAGCTCGTTACTTGGTAACAGCACTCAGCCTTCGGCTTCGTGCTGTTGCTTGGTAACAGCACTCAGCCTTCGGCTTCGTGCTGTTACCAAGGAACGAGCTTTTGATTGTCATGAAATTATCTCGTCTGTTATCAATGTCCTAGTGATATTACTACTGAAAATATCCCATATTTCGCGGATATGAGGAAAGGATCATTTACTTGTCTCTCTTGGCTTGTTTGCTTTTCGTCAAATCTTATACAATTTAGTCGAAATATAAAATGATTACAACTCATACACGCTCTGTAAAACGTCCCAGAAATGGAGGTGTTAAACATATATTTTGCAGATAAATGGTTATCTTTTTTTGCGGCAGAAAAGACAAGAATTGCAAGTAAGGCTCTTAATTCTTCAATTGATATTTGAGACACATTTTCATGATTATTATGTTTCTCGGCTTGTCTTACAATTTCTGCATTTGTATATTGCAAAATAATTTCAAGTAGCGTATTTGGAAAGAAATGTAAAAAGTGTTCATTAAAAGTATTACAGTTTTTAGCGGTACCTCTGGGACCTGATACGAAGTAAATAAGATTACTTGCAGCTGTCCTTCTTGATTCATGGTTAACTTCGGTCGACCACTTATGACCATTCTTACCCTTAAAATATTTTTTGTTGGGACCACTACATACTTTGATTTTTCAGATATAGACGTAGAAACTTTTTTAATCTCCGAATTGGCATCTTGCCCTGTCGGTTCATTAGAACAAGGAGATACAATCAAATCTTCGACAGCTTCATTATCCGAGTGTGAAGATTCTATCTCCAGATTATTTTCTTCTCAGTCGCTGCCACTGTCTTCGAAGGGATCTAAGTCAAAGTCTTTACCATTCATAATACGCGCAGCCTCTTCTTTCAGTTCTTTTTCTGTCAGTGGCCTTTTGGAATCTATTTTACTGAAATCTAAAATATATTGTTCTGAAGCTATATGCTTATGGCATTTTATGTAATTTACTATTTTATTTGAAAATAAAGCATTAACTTCCTTGGAAGTATTTGTCATTAATAATCAATTGTCACCTCGGGGGAACAATTAAGGGTCTAACCACCTTCTGATATCCCCGGGTGCTCTGTAGAGGGCTTCGAATATACTGTCGAGAGCTCCTCTACTTAAGTCCATTTTCGGGTTATGGACTTAGAAAATATTTATCTTCGGTGTCTTGCCTTGAAAAAGGCAAGATCTTTCTTACATGACAATTTCTTCGTCGAAATAAAAACACCAAGTTAAGTTGAAACAATTCGCAGCCACAGAGTATGTAAAATAAATGCAGGAAGCAGAGCCCCGAGATCACTAAGCTCTCGGAGAGCCCGTAAGGAACTGACCTGGCTGACCTGAAAATCGCCAATATGTATATGCGCTGTTCGAGCGATAAATAGGGATTTCCAGGTCAAGAGCCAATGGGAAAATTCGAGGCGGGGCGATGCGCATCGAAATGCGTACTAGTCCACAGACTATCGCATTCGATCACATCCCCCCTCCTCTAGAGACTCTCCGGCTGGGAAAAATATTTATTGAATAAAAATACACAAGAAAATATGCATAAAAATACAAGTAAAAATGTTCAAAATAATTCACACAACACTGCACTACTTACAGGGGGAGGTCGGTGGTGATGACGGCATCTCAAGCTCCCATAGGTCCATCCCCGGTCGGTGTGCCAACTCCTCCAACGGGTTCGTCTTCTTTCGGTCGTCCGGATCCCATCTGCCATAGCCAACAGGGTTTCGTAGGGTACCAGTGTGCCGAAGCCTACGTGGTCGTCCGACCACTTTCGGTAGGGGGGCGATGACTGGGTCTACTCTGGGACTTCCATCGGCATCTGGGGCTTCTAACTTCGAAGAAGCCTGGCTCGTCAAAGGTGTCTACACGTCGAAGGAATCAGGTCTGCAGAAGGCCTCGATGTCGGAGTGTTAGAGTATTGCTTTCTAACACTACGTGGTTCTCTCCATTATTTTCTTGACTTCAACCCATGTTGAAGTCAATGGTGTGTTGCCTTCTGTGAATTCGAGCTGGGTCGTGGGTTCGGATTTTAACCACGTTGTCGGGCGCCATGTCACCTCGGGGGAACAATTAAGGGTCTAACCACCTTCTGATATCCCCGGGTGCTCTGTAGAGGGCTTCGAATATACTGTCGAGAGTTTCTCTACTTAAGTCCATTTTCGGGTTATGGACTTGGAAAATATTTATCTTCGGTGTCTTGCCTTGAAAAAGACAAGATATTTCTTACATTTTTTTCATCGAAATAAAAACACCAAGTTAAGTTGAAACAATTCGCAGCCACAGAGTATGGAAAATAAATGCAGGAATCAGAGCCCCGAGAGCACTAAGCTCTCGGAGAGCCCGTGAGGAACTGACCTGGCTGACCCGAAAATCGCCAATATTTATATGCGCTGTTCGAGCGATAAATAGGGATTTCCAGGTCAAGAGCCAATGGGAAAATTCAAGGCGGGACGATGCGCATCGAAATGCGTACTAGTCCACAGACTATCGCATTCGATCACACAATTACCCTATATTTGTCCTCTGCTGAATATTGCCGGTATTTTTTCTACCTATTTCTATATTAAGCTTCTTGCATCCAATTTGTGATGATGCGTTTTATATTATTCGCCCATCTAGTCGGTGATTATTCTCTGCTTCGATATACCTCTTGTCTTGGTCGCGATTCCAGAATCTTTCGTCAGTCTTTAATTTGTTAACTGTCAGCTGAGATTTATGTATTTTGAAGTTTTTCCTTTAAGATGTCGTATAAATAAGACATCAGAAAACGTATCTACAAGTTGGTTAAGCGGGTACCTAACGCTAACATCTGTCGACTATTACAAAATGAGGGAACCTACTGAGCCCTTACTCGAAAATAACGGCTAGGTCTGGTGCAAGATAAAATGACCAGCCAACTGAATTGAAAGTCCAGGGAGTGGTTTGTTTAGCCTAATTGTTTAAATTTAGTTTAAACTGAAAACATGCAATTGAAAGTAAAATAATACGAATCTTGTTAAAAATATTTATTATTAATTTAAAACATTTACGATTCCGTCACTGGAATTAAACCGATTCTTTCAAATTTAAAGTTGAAGCCTCTCACAGTATAAATCAACTGACCGTATTTCTCCCTCTATAACCCTTTAGACTCTTTGAAAGGATGTTTCAGCAAAAACAAAACTGGGTAATCTGCAGTACATTCCGGTTTTAGCGAGTTTTAATAAATGAGTTTTTGAAGTGATATTTATTTCAATAACTACGAATCTAATTTTCTAAGCAGATTCCGTAGAAAATGTTAAATGTTGCTGCGGTAATATTTAAGAATAAATTTCAAACAGTTATCTATCACCTATGTAATTTTTATCTAATTTTAGTTCAGCTAATCAAATAAATCTATAAAAAAAACACGCATATTATTATTTAACACGTTGGCGACCACGCAGAATTCCGAGATTTTACCTCTCAGCCGAAATTTTTTTTATATATAAACTCATGGACAAAAATATCGAATATTTTCGAATTTTAAAATTTTTGTTTTTTCAAAATAAATTCGTATCAAGCAAGTCGTTTATTGTAAAATAGAGTTTATTTTAATAATGTTTAATGAAAATTTTAAGTCTTTATGCGGAGAAAATTGTGAAAAAAATAAATGTTTAATGGTAGGTAAATAAGGTTATTTTACTCTAAACTTAAATGATAATTTAAATTGCTTAAACAACTGGTTTAAACTGAAAGAAGTGCATGATCAGTAACGAGTATTCCCTCTTTAGCTCTTTTTACTGATTGCATCTTTCTCAGCATGCTTGCAAGTAAATTTTGGACATATCATTGGGAAATTGCATTTCATTTATCCTGTGCAGTAAGTCGAAGCTGCTCTATCGTATTTGGAATGAAATTTCTTTGTCGTATGCTGCGTTTTAGGTGATAACACATGTGCTCTATTGGATTTAAATCCGGGCTAGACGGTGGCCAATCCAATCTTCGAATTTGGACCTCATCAAGATAATTACTCACTATCGCAGGGGCATGTGGTCGAGCATTATCATGCATTAACGTGAATCTTTCATATCCAATGTAACCAACATATGACAAAATATGATCTTGCAGGATGTTTTTAATATAAGAATCACCAGTCATCCGTCCAATCACTTCCACAAGTGCGGTACGTACCTCCCAACTAATACCTTTCCAAAGAAGTATGCTATCAACTCCAAAACTAACGGTCTGGGCGAGACTGCAGCTGGCAAATCGTTCTCCAACTCTTCTGTAGACTTAGTTTTAAGCACAGGCTTCCATAATAGGATTCTGGTCTCATCAGTGAAAAGAACGTTTTTCCAGTTGTCGGCATTCCACTAAATATGTGTTTTTGCAAATTCCAAACAACGAGCTTTATGATTTTGGAGAAGACGTGGAATTTTGGCGGGGCGTCTGGGCTTTAAGCTTGCTTCTTTTGATCTTCGTCTAACTATTTGTAAACTCACATTAACTTGTCTAACATTTCACAGCACATTTCTGAGGTGCATCGATGTCAATGAACGAAGAACCAAAAAACGGTCATCAATTACGATTGTGCACCTTGTGCGTCCTTGACCAGGCCTTCGTACAAAATTTCCTGTTTCGCGGTACCTTTCTAGAGTATTTGAAACTATAGATTCAGTTCTGCTGAGACGTCGTGCGATACCTTTTTGTGCATATCCTTTCTCGTACAAAATTACAATATGTGCTACTTGGACTTCATCGCAGTGCCGAATCGGTAGGATACTTGTTTTAAACTTAGTTAAATCAAAACAATATTTAATTAAACTTTAATTAAATTAAACTAAAAATAACCGAATTAGTATGATTTTTCCTTTACGTGAAGAAAGATTTTTATGATAAAATGTACGAATGACACTAACCACTGAATAAACTTCAAAATAAACATCAAAAATTTTTAAACCAGTTGAGTACATCAGCCTACTTTATGAGTATTATCAATAATCTAAAATTATTTTGAAATAATAGTGACTACAAAAAAAAATTGGAAAATTCGAAAATATTCGATATTTTTGTCCATGAGTGTATTTTAACTAACAATCTCTATTTTGACTATTAGCAATAATATGTTTTTTATATGTTTAAAACCATATTTTTCTATTAAAAGTCCATTTATGTACCTAACAAGGGGATGTCCGTTATGCAAAATGTCAAAACTGACCATAATTTGTTATTTTGATTTTTGAAATGTTTTATACTTTTTTTACAGGAAACGTAAAAAAGATCTTACTAACAATTGCTAAAACATGTAAAAAGCTTAAAATAGATACACCAACAAACACTGCTGCTGAACATTCTAAAGCTAATAGGGAATGTAAAAAACCAATTAATGATACCAACCCATTAGCGCTTAGTGGCAACTTTGGTTGCCAGTGATTTTCAACACCCATAAAATCTCATGTGTATTATGTGTGGCCTATTTTTAGGTTGTATACAAGGTGTTTCAAAAAAAGGTAACCCCATCTCTAGGGTAGATAAAAAACTAAAAAATAATTGGGGTTTGCTTAGTAAAAAATTTTTGTAACGCCATCCGTTTTCAAGATACAGGGCGTTGAAGAAAAAAAAATTTTACGCATTTTTTACGATTTTGCCGAAACTACATTGTAATGAAATTTTATACGAATATATTTTTGAAGCTAATACATCCCATGAATTTGTTTTTATACCTGATTCTCATAAAGGGCGCTAGTTACACGGATCGTACTAAGTATTAGTCAATATAACTTTTTTAAGAGTATAATTATTAATCAAAATTTCAAGTAAACTTAAACATCATTCAATTATACATGAAAAAGGTACTCTTGGTAAAACTCGATACTGTGTACCGTTTTCGGAATATTTTGATTTGAAAATTATGAAGTAATAATTGATGCTGGTATAAAATAGTTAGTAATTAAACAAAACTCACAAGAAGAAAATTAAAATAATGACTAAGAACATAAAATAAAATTCAATTACAGTAAGTGTTCAAAATGCCCTCCGTTTTCGCGAATACACATATTCTATTCTTTTTTCTAAAGATTCCATTAACTTTATAAACGGTAGGGGATCAGCTATGATGTCATTAAATTGAGGTTGAATTCTTTCTTCCAATTCTTGGCGTGAATTTACCTCTGTAGCATAGACTTTTTCCTTAATATACGACCAAACTGCGTAGTCCAAAGGGTTAAAATCGCATGACCGAGGAGGCCAATAAATCGGAGCTTCTGCACTTCTACCAATCCATCGATTTGGAAAATGATTACTCAACCAATTACGACACCTTCTATCAAAGTGTGGTGGAGCTCCATCGTGCATAAAAAATAAAGATCTTCGCTCGTTTAGCGTTAAATCTTCTAATATCTCGAATAAGGAATTGTTTAAAAAATCAAGATACATATCACCATTTAAATTTCCTGGTAGAATATGATAACCTATTAATTTGTTACCTAAAGTTGCTGCCCAAACATTAACTTTAAATGAGTGTTGGTAATGTGATACTTTTGACTCGTGGATTTTCATCACACCAGTAGTGTGCATTATGGGAGTTAAACATACCTTGTCGCGTAAAGGTGGCCTCGTCCGTAAAAAGAATGCATTTTAAAAAATTTGGATTGTGGGCTGTTTTTTTGCAATGTTTCACAAAAATCCATCTGGCAAGAGCTCTTGGACTTCTCTGTAATGATAAGGATATAATTGCTGTTCTTTCAGTATCCGCCAAGTACTTGAAGAAGACGTATTTGTTTGTCTTGCTATATTCCTTACGCTAACTGTTGGATCTTGATCAAGTAAATTTAAAATATTATTTTCTTTATTAATTGTTCCTGTTGTTATTGGTCTACCAGAATTTATTTTATTTGGTCTCACATTCCCAGTTTCTCGACAACGTCGTTCAACGGCTCTAAATGTTTTTTACTTGGTAAGTTTCTTCTAGGAAACTTTTCTTAAAATCGTTTGTATTTTGAGAACGATTTCCGAAGTGGAAGGAAGGAATTTAAGCTTTTTAATGATGAGAAAAGCCCGACAAAATGACATTTTTTACACTAAAATGTGATATATGACTAATAACTAAAAAAAATTTCAGATACCTGAAACTTGTCAGAGTTTCAAACTGGGCCATTTTGGCTTATTTCCCAATACTAAAACGATACCTTAAATAAAGATAGAGCAATGAGTTGGCCTATCTTTCTTTTTTTATTTAGTCGTTGTGTCTAAAATTGTGTAATATTTTCATGTGTATAATAATGTAACACTAAAATTGTAAATTTGTTTAAAAATAAAAATTATGTTATTTTATATAAATACTAAGTTTATTTTATTTCAAGTTGGTTTCATTTCCAACGCAGGTAAAACATATTTCGATTTTTATAAAGAAATTCAATAAATGAAGATTTCATCAGAAACATCGTATATCAATTTTTTTTCTTTTGTTCAATATTTAAACTAACAGTTCCATTGGATGATTAGAAAACGCATTAGGCAAAAGATATTGGACATATTTATGTAGCGTCGGTCCATATTTTTAAAAGCCTATAAATCATGTCTACAGGGACTGAATTGCCCATTATTATAGAGGTCTGTGTAAGTGTATATATAGTGTAAGTAAATAGCAAAATATTTAAAACTTACTTGTTCTTTAGTCAATCAGTATGTCTTTATTTATCATAATGAATATTCGCTTCATTCCTTCTTTATTTATCAGTGATATTTGTGTGCAATAAGAAATGTATTAATAAAGTATTTTTCTGCATTAGTATTTTTCTTAGTTAAAATTCTGAGAATTATCGGGTTTTTGTTTACTGCTGGTCTGAACAGGTAGTTAGATGAGAAGGTACAGAAATATTTGTTATTTCAAAGCCAAATTATCCTTTTCCCCTAGGATACTACATTTTTCATGATTTTTCATTGTAGAATAGAACTTGTAGCGGATGGTATTGTATTTCTCCTATTACGTGTTTTATTAACGTCTAATATTAACCCTTATAAAAATATTATAGTATATAGTATAACAGAGAAAGAAGGTAAACAAGAAAATGATATGATAAATAGTATAAAAATATGGCAATTACAATCCAAGTTCCACTAAACACACACAGACATAATATATATAAAACGCGTCGGTAGCCAAAGAGATCCCCTACGACAGTTACCGAGACCTATACTACTGGAACTTAAAAGCCGTTCCAAAAGAACAGAAATAATGAGCCAATCGAAAAGACTAAAAGGAACTGAAATTTATCTAAGTAAATAATATTGCAAGGAGATACAAGACCAGAGAAAAACACTGAAACAAAACTTAAAAGAAGCAAGAGAAAGGGGTCAGAAGGCATCGCTAAATTATAATAAGCTAAAAATAGACGACAAAACATATATTGTGGAAAGCTTAGGATACAAGAAGACACAAAACGAAACAATGAATACTAAATCATCTCAAGGAAAACCCAGACGAGAAGAAGATATACTGAAATATCACCAGGAGATGACAAAAATAAATCAGAAAATATGGCGAAAATAACCAAGACTGCAAACAATATTGGCACAAAGCCAAAAAACTGGGATCGTGTGTAAAAGTAGCACATAGTAAAGAACAAACGACCAGTATTACTAAAACATCCCGACAAACGAATATGGAAAACGCGTCTATGGAATGTAAAGATGCTTTAAAGAAAACGGATAAAAGTTAGATGACGAAACTAGTAAGGAAAAAGAACAACGAATTAAACATAAGGAAAAGAGGGAGAAAAAAAAACAAGAAGAAAAATAGTGTAAAAGTAGGAACCTGGAACGTTCAAACATTATTAAACCCAGGAAAATAAAAAAGGTAGCAAGAAAAATGTAAAGATATAGAATAGACATACTGGCATTACAAGAAGTACTATGGAAAGGAAAAGGAAATCTCAAAAAGAAAAACTACACAACATACTACTCGGTAGAAAACAAGCAAGGAAAAAACGGCACAGCATTCATGGTTAACAATAAGATTAGGGGCAAAGTTATAGAATTTAAAGCGATAAATTGACGAATGTCATATATAGAAATAGAAAACATGCAAGCCAATATGACAATCATAAACATATATGCATCCACAGAAAATGCACCAATAAAATGATTAAATTGAATTATATAAACTGGAAGAAGTATATGAAAGGTTACCCAAAAATGACGTAGTACTAATGGTTGGTGACTTCAATGCAAAAGTAGGCAAAGAAAACCGGTATAAGGAAGTAGCAGAGAAAGAAACCATTTATGACGAGACAAATGATAACGGAAGAAAATTATGCCAATTAGCAGAAATAATAAACAGTTACAATATAAGCACAAACTTCATGCACAGAAGAGAGCAGTAATATGGTTGATACCTAGCACAACAGATGGCATTCAGATAGATCACATACTAATTTTCAAAAACCATTTTCTAGTAATAGGAGAAATCTAAATAGAGATAATTTAAGCAAAGGGAACAAGACAAAACAAAAGAAGATGGAATCTGGAGAAGTTAAAAGAGCAGATACTAAAAGAATAATATGAGCCAACCCTAAAGGAAAATTTAACAGCAGCAAATAACACAGAGGGCATATGAAAAAATATAAAAGAATCCATTTTGAATTCAGCTAAAGAGGTGCTAGGACAGAAAGAATTAAAAAGAAGGAAAGAGTGGTTTGATGCAGAATGCAAAATCAAAATCAAACAGAAAAACCAAGCAAGAGATAAATGGATATCAACCAAAGAAGAACAGCATCGAAACAAATATAAAGAAAAAAAAATCGGTTGCCTGTAAAGTCGGTTTTACGGGCGAAAATTTTACGTGACAACGTCTTTTTCTCGGTAGAATATTTATTGATATGAATATTATTAAATTGCACAATAGGAACAAGGAATTGAATGAAAATAAGAATCGCACAAATTTTAACTATAGAAATATATTTTGTTTACTAAAACATAGTACATGTAAACTTAAACTTAACTAATTTCTATTTGAGTGATTTTGTTGAAGATAGGACGATGATCGCACAAGCACGGAAGCACGCACCGATTCAACGCGCCTAATTCTCTAGTGCTGCGCGCGCAGCGGACCGATCATGTTTGAGTGGGAGAGAGACGCAAGGCATTCGCCGGTCCGGCGGGCCTCTCTCTCGTTCGGTGACTCACTGTAACAGACGTGAGCGGGCGTTACACTTTTTCATGAATGACTCCGAGCCACAACCTAATTTAAGACGTTGTCACGTCAAAAGAAAGCAGCGGATAATTGTTGCAAGAACAAAAAAAAGACTGGGGATGGAAGAGCTGTTAAATGACCTAGAAAAGGTTCTAAAGACAGCGCCAAACTATTTGGATACCTAAAAGCTCAACAAAGAATCGACAGACCAGTAGGTAAAATTGACTCATGGGAAACACACTTCACAGAACTATATAGATGCAAAGCCCGGAAGAGGAAGTAGGCGCAATGGAAGACATTAGAGATAATGAAATAGCCTAAAAGACGACGATTATCTTAATATAAACAAAAACTGGCAATGATTGGTTATAGATAATATCTCTTCTGTATCTGTCAATATCTATTAAGTTGTTAAACGCTTTAATATGCCCTAATCCGGTTCTGATAAAAGAAACTCAAACACATGCTCATCCTAGTCAAACTGGACTCGAGCCCTCCAATCGCCCCAGAATTAACTCGCCATTAAAAATTATGAATTAGGTGTCAGTGGAGAGGATTTATGATGAAGCGGTACGTATGGACGTTTTGTTTTAATTGCAAATTTGTCACAGTTGCTTACTTGCATTTGGTCCTTTATTAAAAAATGCTGGATGCTGTTGTCAGGTTTAAAAAATACTGGTAATATAAATGGTATATTAAAGGGGTTCATCAAGGATAAAAGATATCTTCTGGCATTTTCGTAAAAATAATAAAATAATGTAAATTTGCCAAACGACACATGAAATAGTCGCTGTAGAATTGTATATATTAAACTTAATATGATATCCATAGATATAAATACATATGTATTCACTAAATACACGATGTCAATATTATTATTGTCGAACTTGATAGGATGCAGATTTTTTAATATACGTTTTGGTAGGACATTTGGCGAATTGTAATTTACAACAGTATTTCGTTGTCAAATTATTTTTCTGGTCCAAAACTTCTGGTTTCAAAACTCCATCTGGTCGAGGAGATTTCCAGTTATGAAGCTCTTTGATAGTATTTGAGACTTTTTCAGTGGCGAAGGGTGCGTAGGGAATATTATTGTAGTACTTAAGTTGTTTGTCGTCTTTTCAATCCATTTAGCATTGATGTTATAAGCAGCTAAAATGTTATGAATTTTCCCAAAAATTCATAAATTTATTCATGGCTTGGTTATGATTTATCTTTTCCTGTATTTATTACAGTGAAATTAAAATTCCTATAAAACAATTTCTTTGCATTTTCAAAAAGTATATTGTAACATTTCAGGTTGTTTCTAACTTTGTATCTCCTTAGGCGACCTGAATAAACGGAGAGTTTTTGAAGTTATACTTCTATACGCGCGCTCCACGTTGGAAATTTGTACGGGAGTAAATCGATAAAATCATTACATATGTAAGATAATGAGTAAGAGAAAGACAGAAGATATATTTTCTCTCTCTTCCTCCCTCGAGAATAAAAATGTTCCTTTTGTATATATATTTAATTTTATATATATTCTATATATATATATTATACAATATATATATATATATATATATATATATATATATATATATATATATATAATATAATATTTATTAATATAATTATTTAGGTGATGTGTTTTGTATTATTTATTAAATGTTCATAATTATTTTAGTCTTTTGTATTTCAAAATAATAATCTCAATAAATCACTGTATGACCGAAAACTGTCAATTTTGAAATACGTTTATGTCATGTCCAATTGATGTTCACGTAGGCAATATACTCATATATAAAATAAGCATTCAAAGTATAAATTGAAGATTTTTACATTGGCTAATTCTAAACTATTTTATACAATAAATATGAAGAAATATACTGGTAAGCAACCCGATGAGACTTTTTCCTTTAGCAATTATTCACCATATGATGTAGTAAAAAGGTTAAAATTTATCCCATCAAAAACACTAATCGTAAAGTGACCCTAGATAACTGGTTTATTAGTCACATTTTGGCTCTAGACTTATTAAAAGATAATTGTGGCACAAAAATGGTACTATTGGAAAAGACAAAAAAGAATTACCTGAGAAATTAATAAAAGCGAAAAGGCGTGACCAATATTCTTTTAAATTTACGTTCCAAAAAAAGGAACTATCATCTCGTACATCCCAAAAGTAGGCAATACTAGCAATACAAGTTGGTATGCGTACATACCAACAAACGATCATATTTTCGGAGAGAAAGTGAAGCCAGAGATGATAACATTTTACAACAAGACGAACGGTTGAGTCGATACTTTGGATTAACTATGTAGTTTATACAAGACGTCCTAAAATAGTAGAAGGTGGCTACTTATATTATTATTTTTTTTAATTTTAACTTGGCAGGTATAAATGTAAGTTATGCGATTTCGATAATTTATGAAAAAAATTGCATGCTATTATTAATCGCAAAGGCTAGAAAATATAAATTTTTCCAGGAAAATAAGGTATGGATTAAAGTAATTTATAAGGGAGGAATAAGAACAAAAATTAGATAATAGTTAATTAGTTAAAGTTATCAACAAAAAAACAAAAACAAAAAAGTTATATTTTTTTTTTGTAAATCGTTTCGTGACACTCTCAGCTCTTTAACGTGACCCCCAGGAGGTCGCGACCCACGCTTTGGGAACCACTCGTTTAAACTAAATGTAGCCGAGTCTTTACGTAGTAATGGTAAAGTATAATGCAGTGGTATGTACAACTTTTAATGGTGGTGAAAGTTGTGGTTTATTGTTTTAGTATACAAGTTTTAAAAAATGACCAGAGACAGAGATCTTTGGAGACGGAAAATACACGACATCACAATTACCACTACACACCGTCTGGGAAATCAGGACTTAATAGAGAGGTACAACATTATTACCGACCTAACATGTTATGACTGACGTAGTGAAAAATTTAATTTTATATTGCAATATACACATTTAATATGTACTATCTTCTATTGGCATCATAATGGCTATTTTTATTTTTGAACTCGCTGTTCTAAACAAATCAATCGATCTACATTGATACCAATCACGTGGATTCTTCAACCATGAGTTCTGCCAACAGATCTTCTTCCTTGAATCTTCCCTGTATTATGAGTCTCAAAATTTTATATCTTGCTCCCCTCATCACGTGGCCTAGGTATTCCAGTTTTCTAGTTTGTATAGTAATGATTAGTTCTGTTTCTTTACCAATCCTCTTCAGTTCTTCTTTATTTGTAATTGTATCAGTCTATGATATTTTTAATACTCTGCGGTATAACCAGAGTTCGAAAGCCCCGTTTGTTTTTAAATTGCATTTTTTTAATGTCCAAGTCTCAGCTCCATATAATAATATTGAAAATATATAACAGCGAATGGTACAAAGTCTGATCTCCAAATTTAGATTTTTGCACATTAGGAGTGGCTTCGTTCGTATAAATGCTGATCTGGCAATCTCTATTCGCATGTTTATTTCTGCAGTATGATCATTGGTTTCATTGATCAAAGTTCCCAAGTACTGATATTTTTCTACTTCTTACGTTCTATCACGTTACCATTGATTGTCAATAGATCGTTGTAGATCTTCTATACTCGTTACTATGATCACAGTGTCATCTGCATATCGTAAGTTGTTAATTAATTTTCCATTAACGGTAACTCCCGCTTTGATATTATTGAGCGTGTTTTGGAAAATTTCTTCAGAATATAAGTTAAACAAAAGTGGCGATAAAGCACGTCCCTGTCTAACTTCTCTACAGATCTTCATTTGTACTATAACCGGTATAAACTAAAGAATTTTAGTAAAAAGGCAAAAATAATAAAAAAAAACAAAATTATAAATATAATATAAATAGACTATCTAGAAGAACATAACAGACCGACAGTTAAAAAATTTTGGTGTATAAAAAATCTTGACGCATTTGGTTTTCTTTAGTCCTCATGTCCGAATAGAATTAATTATAGGCTTCAATAATTTTATAATATAATAAACTTAAAGGCAAACTGGACAAAAAAATTTATCATCTTTCCTATTGGCTGCAAAATCGGTTAAAATATGTGTTATTTATTTTCTTTTTGATTTGCTTGTTACTTCAATGAAGGGTTAAAAGGCTTCTGATCAATCTGTTACCAATTGGTCTATATCATCAGATTAGGATTTAGGCCTGAAACGAAAATATTATTAATTATTTTAGCTATCGGTTTTGTGAAACATAATAAAGAATTTGTCTGTATTTTAAGTGATTTTTCAACAAATATTTGATTTGGACTTTCAGAATCAAAGATATGCATTAACTTTAAAATTATTTCTAAAACGAAAAATTTCCAATGAAAAAGTCACCAACAAAATGGTTTTGTTTGAAAAACTAATTTTTCATTGCAAATTGAAGCAAAGTGCCTTTAACTGCATTCAAAGTATGCCAAGACTTGTACAAGCAATAATCAAAGATAAAGGGGGTTTAACAAAATAATAAAAAAATATAAATGGGTAATCTGTTCTAATGTTTTATTGTTTTTTTATTATTACATATGTTTTAATTAATATATTTTACATAAAAAAGATAAATATAAAATTAATTTTAAAACAAAATGTAGATATAGTAAAAAAATAGTAGATTCTTGTAAAGATTCATACATGGTCATAATAATAAATAATTTTAAAGAGATAGTGTCTCCCTCTTTAATTCCTGTTTTAGTTTTTATTTTGCTTGTTGTTAGAACCTTTGCTAGGAGTTTTGACCTCCTTGTATTATTTCTATTCCGAGTTATATTTATTTGAGCAAATTTCCTTCTACGGTTTTTGCCAGAATTAGGATCAAATTAGTATTGTTGACACAAGCCAAGCATGACAATTTTAATGTACACAAAAACTTAAAAGAAATAACGGGTACTTTTAAAAAGCGAACATAAATGAAACTCATAGACACCAATGGAAAATTAATCATTGACACCCAAGAGATGAAAGACAAATGGAGAATATATTTGGAGAAACTTTTTCAAGATCAAAGAACGGATTATAGGCATCCATTTTCAGAGGATGACGGGCCCGGACATACTTAAATCCGAGGTAGAAGAAGCAGTAAATCGGATGAAAAGCAGGAAAGCTGTAGGGCCTGATAATATCGAAGCTGAATTTTTAAAACTCTTGGAGGAAGAAGGAATAAATTGGATCACGGCTACTGTATGGGATGTACGGCAAACTGTACATATATATACATACATATAAAATGGTTTTGTATTAGCAAAAGTGATAATAATTTAAACAAAAGATCAGAAATTCAAAATCTAAGCAAAATTTATAATTATATTCTTTATTTATAATTTATATATACAACTTGTAAAATGTCACATTTTGATTTAATTTTCCATACATCTGTTACATTTTTTCAGATATCTGTCAATGGTGATTAAATCTTCTTCTTTTTTGGTACTAAACAAAAAAAAAAAATTAAACAAAATTTTATTTTTGGCAATATAATTGTCAAAAATAAAAATTTTAAGTTGGCTTATATGACATTGAGGCTTATTTGTAATTGGTTGCTATTTTAACTTATTTATAAATTCAATTGTTTTTGTATTAAAAAAATGTTTTCAAAATTATACTAAAAATTTCAGAGAAGCATTTATTAGATTAGGACATTTTTATATTAATTATTTTTAAGATGTATTAGCAGCAATTTTTATTTACTAAACTAATTTTTATTTGGTAAGTTAACAAAAATTGTTTTTTCTTTCTAGTTCAACCTTGTAAGATATTTTGTCTTTTTTAGCAGCTCTTGATAATAATTGTAAACACAATTGAAAGCCCGAGATATAAAAAAATAGTTAACCAATAGCCCTTTTATTAACTCCAACCCATCCAAAACAGTTATATATATATATATATATATATATATATATATATATATATATATATATATGTATATATATATATATATATATATATATATATGTATATATATATATATATATATATATATATATATATATATATATATATATATATATATAAATAAGTTCGAATTATCGGGTATAGTGGTCTGTAATGAAAATCTTTCGTTTTTCTTAATTACTCAATATTTCGCAATTTATTTAACAGCTTCTTCAGGAGTAAATAAATGGCGAAATATTGAGTAATTAAGAAAAACGAAAGATTTTCATTACAGACCACTTTACCCGATAATTTGAACTTATTTATAAATTATTTTTTGGTCGAAATAATCATTTCTAATATATATAGCTATGTAGATTTCTACAACGTATTGATCAGTTCTTGGTGCTTTGTTGTTTTTTATTTTTTGGATTGCTTGTTTATGATAATTGGCTAATTAATAATATTTATTAGTAAATTTAAATTTAACGTAAAGTATTCTATTATTCTTTGTTTAATTTTTACATATTTAGAAGCATATTTTAAAATTTTTTTAAATTATACACCTAACAAAATACATGCTAATTAAATAAGTGTATACGTACTACCTAAATCTGATATTCTAGTTCTATATTAGAACAGCAGTATTTTACTATGTTACCCATATTTCCACATTGAGACTCAATAAGAAAATCCATTGTATCCATTGTCATGGGTGTGTCAAAATCTGTAGTTATTGCTAAAATTGAGGGACATTGTTGCACATAAACACACATTCCAGGTTGGCCTTTTGGAGTTGTGCATGGTTCTAAAACAAAGGATAACAATTTCCGTGATAAAAAAATCTTTTAACAATGAAATATTTAAGTATATCTTATTGATAATAATGAATTTAAATATACTAGTGACATAAAAATTTTATACCCATTATAAACTATTTTATTTTAATAAAATTGGTATCCAGGCTTATCTTGACAAAAACAATAAATTATTAGAATTTCAGCTATATAAGTTGAGTTTTCCGTTTTTACTTAGTATTTTGCCTAAATTTGCTAACCACTACCTTTGAAGTACTCTAATAATTTAAAAGTGTGCGGTTCTTGTTTTTTTTTTAAAGTCGTAGAGCGTGGAGTTCAAGCACGCGCAACTTTCTATCAACTGAGCGAGTTTAATGAGATGCGGATAGGACCTAAAGTAAGAGAAACTTACTTTCTTTTCGGGAAATTGTGAAGAGGATTTAGATATTGTGTTAAGATGTAATCGGAGATGACGTCAAAGTGGCCGAGCTAGGGTCAGAAAACGACGTGCTGAAAGACGAAATCGACAGCCCTTTGTTGAACGGCATGATCACTGCACTGTTGGGGTTGTGACATGATGTGCTATTGCTTATTGGTCAAGGTCATCTATAGTCATCGTCAGATGACCAAGGCAGCCTAGCGATACGTAAAAGAAATTCTGGAACCTCATGCTCTACCCTTCATTCAGCCCCTTTAACATTATATTTTGGAGCACTTGAGGAAAATTTATTTGGTACATAGGATGGAATACTCCAGGAGTATGTTAACCACCTAATCAGAAGTGAGTACAGATGCTTCTAATAATGTGTTGCTTACCGAGGTGGATCAATATATTAATATTTGATTTACACTCAAGAGCAGGTTTGATAACAGATCACTTTTTAGTGAATAGAATTATGGATTTAGGACAAATACCAGATGAACGAAGAAACAGTATATTAGTAACTATATACAAAAGCAAGAAAACCAAATATCTGATTATCAGTTTAACTTCATGCAAGGCAGATCAATAACCGATGCATTTTCATTATAAGACAGTGAATATCAAAATACAGGAATAAAGAAACTGGTATTTTATGCATTGATTTTAAGAAAGCGTATGATAGAATTCTTTTAGAGAAACTCAATATAAAGAATTGTTGATCTGCGGGTTCCTTAAAGGGGTAGGAGAGAAAGACTAAAGAAGACTTGGGGGAGATGTTTAAGGAAGACATGTCGGTAATGAGGCTTGATATTGGTATGACCCAACATATACACTTATAAAGAAATGTAATTAAGAATGTTGACTCTGTATAGAGATAAAGGCAAAACAAAATTAATGATGACTGTTGTCATCAACTGTTGATGACCCTGTTGTTGAAAGTTGTTTAAATAATTCACCCATGATCACTCTAATTACGGAAGATTAGAATGCAAAAGTGAACAAGAAAGAAAACTGAAGGTGTCACCGGACAGTATAGTATAGGTACACGTATTTAGAGAGGAAAGTGACCCCCAACATATGGAAGGAAAATATAATAAGATACCAAATTGACTTCATTTGACGCCGAATCGAATTAACCGATCATTTTGCAACTGTAATAGGGTAACTAAAATCAATCCTATCCTTTGAACATAATTTGCTTTATTTAATACTTAAAAAAGGCTTAAGAACAAAAAACCACTAGAAAAATACTCCGAATACAACAATATTAAATTTTTGTCGATGTCTCTTATGTAATGACCGACTTAAGATTATATATATATATATATATATATATATATATATATATATATATATATATATATATATTGATACACACCATCTCTTCGTCTACTTCAAAGCAGCCTTTAACAGTGTGAAAAGAAATGAATTATATAATGCAATGATAGACTTTGAGATCCCACCTAAGTTAGTTAAGGTATTAATTACTCCTCTTTAATATTGCCTTTTATCAGATAATAAAATACTAGAATGAATGGAACTATTTTAAATAGATCGATGTAAATTCTCCCATTCGCTGATGATATACTTATTGTGAGCAGAAGTATGAGAGACACGGTGCAGAGTTTTACAAGGCTTGCGGACGCGGCAAGTGAATTAAGACTGGTGGTAAACGGGGAAAAAACCAAATATATGTTGGTTTCTAAAAACCCCCGAAATATCCAATAGAGAATTCAAATTAACAACCCCTACATTTGAGCAAGTCAAAGAATTTACATATCTTGGATCGCTAGTAAACGCAACAAACACGACAAGCGACGAAATAAAAAGACGCTTAGCAATAGCAAACAGAACTGTTTAAGATATCCAGAAACTTTTAAAAAATAAAAATATAAAACGTGCATTAAAGCTCAATATACACAGGACCTTAATAAGACAGGTTTTGATATATGGGGCTGAAACGTGGACATTACTTTATGAGGAATATTTGGCTGAAAGGAACACATTTTTGTTTTTACAAGATAGAGCCACTGCTCATAATGCTGAATTCGTTGGAAATTATTTGTATGAAAAATTTCGTAATCGGTGGATTGGAACTTATGGTCTTGTTAGAGGGCCCCCTTATTCACCAGAACTAATTCCTCCTGATTTTTTTTTATTTGGGTATTTTTAAAAGAAAATATTTATAAAACCTACTTTAACACTAAGAAAGACTTATTACAGAGCATTCATCAAGGGTTTATAAAAATAAACCCAGTGCATATACTCAATTGTGTAAGATCTGTAGGAAAAAGGTGTTAATTATTTATATTACAACAAAACTGGGGGCATTTTGAACATTTATTATAATTTTCATATTTTTGTAAAATTTATTGTAGTTGTTACGTTGTTTATTATTGTTGTTTTTAGGTTTATAATAATATTATTATTTCACTAAAATGAGTTCTGGTAGTTTTTTTGTTGGTAAATTTGTTATTTTAGTTTTTTAAGTTAATTAATTGTATTTCTACTAAATAAAACTGTGGAGGATTAACATCTGCACAATAAACTGTTAGAATGCGTTTTGTTTTTAAGTGTCTTCAACATGATGTTCGACATAATGTATAAAAATTTTATTTGCAGAGTAGCTCGAAATTACTGAAAAAAGATATATAGTATGTTGGTATCATATTTCTGTAGTGAGACCCCTTAAACAAAATTCTTGTACGCCACAGAACCCTACTATGATACATATATCAAAAGTTTTAATAAAGTTTTGACGTGACAACGTCTTAAATTAGGTTGTGGCTCGGAGTCATTTAAGAAAAAGTGTAACGCCCGCTCACGTCTGTTACAGTGAGTCGCCGAACGAGAGAGAGGCCCGCCGGACCGGCGAATGCCTTGCGTCTCTCTCCCACTCAAACATGATCGGTCCGCTGCGCGCGGCACTAGAGAATTAGGCTCGTTGAATCGCTAAAGTTGAAAATCGTTGAAAGTATCGTCAGCTGTGTCTGTAGTGAAAATGTGGAGTGCTTAGATTCGTCATTTACAACAACTACAACAATAAAGGTAAATAATTGTACACTAATATTTCATTATCGTAAACTATGATTGATTGATTAATTGTTAGATTGACACAAAAGTTGAGAAACTGAGTTTATAGGTTATGTCATACTATTGACAAATGTTGATAGTGTTAAGTAAATTATTAGTTTAAATCACTCTGCAATCAATCGTAATTCAGTCGATTGAGAAGAAACAGCGCGTATTGCTAGTCAAACATTTAAAATAACAAATTATAACTTCTAACCTGTCAAAACAGGGCGACCAAACAAACGAACTAAACCGACCAATCACCACGCGCGGAGTTAGAATTTAACTGTGTTTAGCAAGAATTTCAAATTCCAATTTTAGTAAATGTTTTAATTTTCAACTTTACCATTTACATTTACAAATTTTAATTAATTTCAAATTTATTTAGCAAAAATTTGAACCTTCGATCTGAATAAGTGTTTTGATTTTCAAATTGATTCTTTAAAATTAAAAATATTAAAATATATATAATCAGAAGTGAACGTCACATAACATTATCTGTACTTATTATTATTTAATATGTAGGCAAATACATGTGACCATACTTGGTAGACACAATTGGAAATAGTAATTTTTTATAACTGAAAAAAATAAATATATAAAATACTGGTAGCAAACAATAACTTCAATGATCGATATCTCCGCAACTAATTGATATATCGAAAAAATTTTCAAATAAATTTTGTAGAAAATAATAAGATCAATAATATAATATAAAATAAATAATATATAAAATAATATATAAAAATATAATATATAAAATATGAATAATATATAAAATAATAATATAATAATATATAATATATAAAAAATATAAAATAATATATAAAATAAATATTAAATAAAATAAAAAATATTAAATTAATATTAATGATATTATTATCATTTTGACGTGACAACGTCTTAAATTAGGTTGTGGCTCGGAGTCATTCATGAAAAAGTGTAACGCCCGCTCACGTCTGTTACGGTGAGTCACCGAACGAGAGAGAGTCCCGCCGGACCGGCGAATGCCTTGCGTCTCTCTCCCACTCAAACAGGATCGGTCCGCTGCGCGCGCAGCACTAGAGAATTAGGCGCGTTGAATCGGTGCGTGCTGTGCTTGTGTCTCTGTCTTTCTCGAGCGTTCTTGGCGTTCAAGACACATTACAGCAGAAACACTTCCTTTCATTTCATATTTCTCCTATCATCGTCCTATCCTCAACAAAATCACTCAAGTAGAAATTAGTTAAGTTTAAGTTTACATGTACAATGTTTTAGTAAACAAAATATATTTCTATAGTTAAAATTTGTGCAATTCTTATTTTCATTCAATTCCTTGTTCCTATTGTGCAATTTAATAATATTCATATCAATAAATATTCTACCGAGAAAAAGACGTTGTCACGTAAAATCTTCGCCCGTAAAACCGACTTTACAGGCAACCGATTTTTTTTTAATTTTTCGTAATAAGGAAGATATATAAGCGTTGCTTTCGGCATTTTTCAATACTCGCCCTGTATCTCGCTAATGTTGGGAGCTATTGATTATTTGACTAAACAATCGTTACTTTAACAAAAAAAGAAGTAATGACGCCTTAACCACTTTTTCTATCACCTCTAGTTTTCGGTGTACCCTGCAAAACAAACCAATTGGGACACCCTTACATATAGATCACATTCTTTTGAGTAAATAAAATATACGGAGCAATCTATTAAACTGTTCAGGAAACATCTACAACTAAAAATAGAATCAAAAGCCCATATATTATACTGTATCTGCTCTCTCTCTCTCTCTCTCTCTCCAATGGCGCTACAGCCCAAATCGGGCCTTGGCCTCTTCCAAACTACGCCTTTAACCTTGTCGGTCCCGCGCCGATCTTCTCCTGATTCTCACGTCTAGCAAATTTTGCGCGTCTGCTGCCAATTCATCCTTCAATCTTTTCCGTGGTCTTCCTTTTGGTCTTGCGCCCTACATTTTACTATCTAGCTCCTTTCGGCAATCTTTGTCTCCATTCTTACTACATGACCAGCCCAGCGAAGTCTCTGAAGTTTAAAGAATTCTGAGATCGGTGTCTCTTTGAGCAGTTGATAGAGTTCATGATTACATCTGAATCTCCATATTCCGTTTTCGTTAGTAGGTCCAAATATCTTTCTTAGGACTTTTCTTTCGGAGACTTCCAGTTTTCTTTTTGTCTCTTATACTGTATCTGCCAACTTAAGATATAAAAGACAAGGACCCCGTTATGTAATAACGGATTAAGCGCCAAAAATTCAAAATTGAGATAACAGTGCCATCTAGCAGATAGGGTGCAAATCTATGTATAAAAATATGTTTTTTGTAAAAATGTACAAAATAAAGCGGTTTTTAAGAAACCGTTTTAAGCGTCATTGGTTATTTTATTAAAAAAAAATCTCACACTGAGATTTGTAATATCGAAATAAAAGCCAAGTTGATTTTACAGAATTAAAAACGCTTACAACAAAAATTGGAATATCAAATTAAGCGCCAATATTAGTACATAATCCATTGTCAAAAACAAAAATCCTTATCTTCTAAGTATAATAACGAATCAAGCGCCACAAATAGTCGGTTAATTCTTTATTTCAAAAAACAACATATTTATTGTCTAGCTTTCAAGAGATCGAATTACTTCGAAACCATCGAAACCAAAGTGAACTACTCTTTTAAAACAGACATAATGTTTAACTTGTATAAAGAAGAAAATCAGGATAGTGTTTCTTTTTCTTCCTATAAACGTATATTTTATGACAGTTTTAATTTGCAAAGGAAACAACTTATAAAGGACACATGCAATGCGATACCTTTGCAGTTAAAATCCAAAGCTCTACATCTAAGCAAGAGAAAAAAAATTTGAGAGACTAAGAGATACTCATCAAGATGAAGCAAAAGCAGGTAGAAATCTTATGAATTCAGATCTTTAAAAAGCTAAAAATCAAGAAAATCTGAAGGTATTGACTTTTGACTTGGAAAAAACCCTACCTCTACCACGCATTCCAACGAACACTGTATTTTACAAAAGGCAGCTGTGGCTTTATAACTGCGGTGTATATTCAGGAAAAAGGCACAGCAGGAAAAGGAGCACAAGAGGTAGGTTCTGTTTTATTAAAATATTTACAAAAGAACCTAACACCTCAAGTAACTGAATTGATATTATGGTCTGACAGTTGCAAAAGACAATACCGCAATATTAAAGTTGTGATGCTTTTAAAATCTGCGTTTGAGCTTATACCTTCTGAAAAAAAAAATAACGAATCGCTTTCTAGTATCAGGACACAGTTTTATGCCCAATGACTCCGAATTTGGGCAGCACTAAAGCTCCAAAATCGGTTGTATACTCCAGATAATTCTATAAACGTTATAAAAAATTACAGAAAATGAAACAAATAAATGGTTCGAATGGTAAAAAAGAAGAGTCAAAGAAGTTTGCGATATTTTAAAACATATTGTATATAGAAAGATATAAATGGGTATTCCATTAACTGGCTTCAAACTAAAGAAATGGAAATTCTTCATGGAAGAAAATCCGTTTAAAATATATTTCAGCAAAAATCAGGGCGGAAATTTGCAAGAAGTAGACATAAGTACGAGAGTCAGAAGAAATGCAACCAGGACTACAGAATTTTTATATTCCTTCAAACTGCAAATTTTGTGGCCTAATGGGAAACCTGTTTTTATTCCAAAGCTTAATGACATAATGTAGTTCATGGAGCTTATTCCATTGGATGCCAAACAATTCTACGAAAATATAGTAGGGAATGAAGGCATTCAAGATGATATTGACGGCTTTAATGGATCATTAGACTTTGATATTGAATACCCATCATAGTGATTTTTGTAAACGATATAACTTTTTATATGTATTAAAGCCAAGAATTTAATAAAACGTTATTAACTATAATAGGTATTTTGAAACATCAGATTAAGCCCCAAATATGTCTTTTAATCTAGTATTTCGATCTTAAATCATACATATCTTAAAAAATCAATAACGAATTAAGCTACATTTGATCGAATACTTTTAAAATATAAATTATTTTTAAAAAATTTAAAAAACATGTTAGAGATTTTTATATTTGCAATACTCTATCAAAATATAAAACTTCAGTCAGTCAAAATCTTTAAACCCATTTTTCTCAAAACTACATTTTTTCACTTGATCCGCTATTACATAACGCGGTCCGATTGATTGTTATTATTTGTTACAACAGACAAAATTTAACTATAATAGCACCTTTAAAATTTTACC
The DNA here is from genome assembly GCF_040954645.1 of Diabrotica undecimpunctata. Lineage (NCBI taxonomy): Eukaryota > Metazoa > Arthropoda > Insecta > Coleoptera > Chrysomelidae > Diabrotica > Diabrotica undecimpunctata. Next base: position 149,340,235 of record NC_092809.1, read on the forward strand.
ACATTTAGCAAAAAGTAATTGCTATAAAGATAAAACGTTGAAATCTGATATGAGATTTTCCACAAATTAAACATTTTACTGTTACCATTGATTCAAAAAAACCTAAACATTATACCTATTAATTTTATTTGTAGCTGTTATCAATATACTCAAGGATAATTTCATTAGGTATTAGCTATATCATTATCCTGTTTGATGTAATATCTACAAGTTCAGGAACAAAATCTTTCAAATCCGCATTTTTTTTTAATCGGTTATAAAGGATGTAGATACTTTAGTTATCGCAATAATTGGGACAAAAATGTAAAGCCGTTACAAAGGAAGTTTTTTTCTATGATGTAATAGTTTCTTATGATTTCCTTTCCGGTAATAATTAAATTTTCCGAATAATTTGCAGTAATTGGACATAGTTATGCGAAATTAACTCCTTTTGTTTTTTATGTTTATTAGACCAATGGAGTATTCGTTTTTCGGATACTTTAGCTATTATTTAAGTTTTTTAATTGTTCTTATTACTGTATTCTTTTGTATTTGTTTGATTTTTTCTTTATTGGTGCCATTTTATTGTTGTAAACTCAAGGTATTTGTATTCGGCATTCTTCTTTATTCTTTTATTTTTATTCTTTCTCCGGCTGTTGCAGAGCAACAACCACTGTCAGATTACATACTAACAGTAATCGCACAAAAATAGAACGGGGGGTTAGACAAGGAGACCCAATGTCACCTAAACTGTTTAATACGGTGCTAGAACATGCTTTTAAGAATTTGGATTGGATGACAAAGGGAATAAGAATAGATGGAGAATATCTAAATAACTTACGTTTCGCCGATGATATACTTATAATAGCTGAAGATCTAGGTATGGCAAGAGAGATGGTACAGGAACTCGTTGTGGCTACAGTAAATTTAGATTGAATATAAATATCTCGAAAACAAAAATCATGACCAATTTGGTACCCAACCAGAACATCAGTATTGGTGGAAAAGAAATAGAACTCGTAGATAGATATAAATACCTGGGGCATGAAATTATGATTGGCAGGGATAACCAGACTCATGAACTGAAGAGAAGAATCGGCCTTGAGTGGGCGGCATTTGGAAAACTGAGAGAAACTTTTAAAAGTGAGCTGCCCACATGCCTAAAGAGAAAGGTAGTTGATCAGTGCGTCCCCCCAGTCTTGACGTACGGAGCAGAAACACTTACCTTAACAAAAGCAGCAGCTACCAAACTGAGAGTCACGCAGAGAAGAATGGAGCGGTCCATGTTAGGAATCACTCTGCGAGACAGAATAACCAACAAAGACATCAGGAGAAGAACCGGAATGACTGACATCATCGAGAAGAGAGCCAGACTAAAATGGAGATGGGCAGGACACATAGCCAGAATGACGGATGGGTGATGAACAAAGAGGTTACTGGAATGGAGGCCAAGGGAAGACAAGAGAAGCGTCGGTCGACCACATACAAGATGGACTGACGATTTAAGAAGACTCAATAAAAACTGTGGTTGGAAACATGAGGAAGAGGCCTATGTTCAGCAGTGGACTCTTGAGGCTGGATGATAATGATGATGATTCTTCTTTATTAATGTGTCGATAGTTTTATACAAATCCTGGTGTTTCGTTTTCTACTATTTTTAAGTACTCGTTTTTTTTTAATTTAATTTTGATATATTTAAGATATTTTTCTTGTAGGATTATGACTAAAAGTGTTAAATTCTTACTGCTATCCGCATTTCTTTGAATTTTTTATTTGGGTTTTCAATGTTTTAACTGCGTTTACTAAGTAAATTTTAAATTATACTGGAAATGTGGTTAATCCTGAAAGGGGTCAATTAAGTTAATTTTTTACTGGACACAACTATACATTATATAATCCAGTCGTCACAGAGTTGACCCGTAAAAAAATTATACCGACAAGCTGAATTTTGCTGAGAATATTTATTTTGGGAACCCAAAAAATATGCAAAAAAGTTTATTACGTTTACCCCTTGGCTTTCCCCTAACAACTGCCTCGTAGAGGGGTAAAAATGCAAAACGAAAAATGCTGAAAAACGCAAAAAACAGCAAAAAACTCTAAAAACACCAAAAATGCTGAAAAACGCGAAAACCGCAGAAAAACGCTAAACACACGAAAAACGCTGGAAACGCAAAAAACAGCGAAAAACTCTAAAAATACGAGGAATGCTTAAAGACGCAAAAAACACCAAGAAACGCTGAAATCACAAAAAATGCTGAAAAACGCAAAAAACAGCGAAAAATTCTAAAAATACGAAAAATGGTTAAAAACGCGAAAACCGCCGAAAAATGCTAAAAACAAGAAAAATGCGGAAAAACGCGAAAATCGCCGAAAAACATTAAAAACACGTAAAATGCTAAAAACACGGAAAATACTGAAAAACGCGAAAACCGTGATAAAACAAAAAATCTGAAAAAAAAGAATTTGTACGCTGTAGAAAATAATACTTCAAACAAAAAATGCAGCTGACATAAAATGTTTATTAGTACTTTTTGTGTAGAATAAACCGTACTCTTACAAATACGGTTTGCGACCGGTTTGACAGTTAAAATGTGTAGTATGAGATGTTACAAAAATACTCTCATCTAGGGATTCATCAATTTGTTAGTGAAAATATTTTTATAAACAATTAAAACGTCAAATTCATTATTTTGCTTATAACTTGAAACTTGTTAACTTAGACATTTGACGTCAATAGGCAACTTTAAAAAAAAAATAAAAAGATACACAAAATATAGAGGGTTCAGAATAGAAATGAACCAATTTTGAACCATTAAAAATGAAGAAGTCTACTTTATCTACATTTGAGCTACAGAGGTTTAAAGTTAAAGCTTTTTGTCGAAATTACCCATAAATATGTTTAAAAGTATTTATATAATTAATTTAAGAAGATCAAGGAGTATCTCAGACATTTACATTGCTATAATGGCCAAATTTGATGTATTAACCACAAAAAATGCAAAAAAGTGGACTTGGTGGATAAGGTAGCAGAGACAACATGTCCTCCTTTTTTTTAATTCATTTGACTTATAGTTGGGTAAAGCTGATCCTGCTGTACAGTGCAGTCAACAAGGTTTGAACTTCCACGGTTCTTCTAGGCCGTGTTTTACTTGTCTTTTTCGAGATATCCAAGGTTCGGAAACTCAAAATTTCAGCAATAGGTTTTTTTTTTGGAGAGATGCTGCTATTTTAAACCTCAACCACTGTATCTTAAACCAATTGATTTGCCTACATTCAGTGTCCTTCTTCCTGTTTTTAATTGAATCTTCGAGGTATTTTGTGCTCAAAAATTCTTTTCGTTGTAGTTTTATAACTTCAAACTATGGAGTTTTTATTTTTGCAGCTTTAATGATGTTGTACCAGTCATCAGACACATTGATGGTCCTCTGTTTCTTGGCTGCTCTGTCTATTAGACCGAATTCAGTACCATTGGGAAGGAATGAGTGACCTGATATCATAAATTTTAAATCAATTGTTTCCACGTCCAATAGAGGGTTTTGAACAATATTAAGTAGAGTAAGGCTAGTTTTTATATTCCTATTGCGCCCAGTGCATGAGTCACAAAACATAACCACGTAATTGAATGTCGTGGCATGTTCATACAAATATTTCCTAAGGAATGAAACTAGATCTTCAGAACCCCTTCCACCATTAGTCTCATCCTATAAGTGCAGCTCTCTTTCTGTCTTTAAGTTGTATGTCTTTTCCTCATCAGTTTTAGTACGAATCTTTTGATATTTTTGTCGGATTTTTGACTTAGTTGCCCCAAGTGTTCTTTGAAGGAGGTTTAAAGTGCAAGTTAAATTTTTGGCAGAAAACTTGGTGATAATATTGTTCTTTCACAGGATGTCTATTCTCACTTTCACATTTCTCTTTGTATAAATTATACATTTTTTTAATATTCAAATCTGAACATAAGTATCTTTTATTCTTATTTTCCTTCTTTGTATGGCGGTGTTAGTAGCAAAAAAAATGACTTAATATGGTCAACAACACCTGAGTCGTCATTTTTACGAGAAGCTGCTTTTCCCCTTGCGTCAACAACGACAGTAACTTCTGTTTTATTTAAATATATGTATAATATTTCCAAACTTACTTGTAACTTGTAAAGTGGGTCTTATAAACCCTCAACTAATTATTGTGTTCAAATGGAATAACGTACCGATACATCTTTAATTTTGCTTCTCATGATTCGTCTTTGTTCCGACGCCTACTGACAGTTAAGACCTTAACTAAGCCCCGCAAAACACTGTTTTATTTTGAGTAATCTACCAGTTTTCAAAATAAACTAAAAAATGATTTCAATATATCTTCAGAAAGGAAGTTCTCAAAAACAATATTTCAGGTATTTAAATACCTTTCTCTCTACTGGGTTGAGTCAGATCATGAGAAATGTTTTCGGTTAGAAGGCTCTTGGGCGGACGCCTCTGTTTTAAATTGACTGACAAAACAGACTTGTTATAGCCAGATGAAGTATCACCCTCTGAAAAAATATATAGGTCGAGCTGTGATACACGTTTTAACCAATATTAAACACTTTCAGTAGCAATGCTAAACTAACCTATAGCAACATTACATTATCTGTGTCTAATTCGCCTAGTGACCACTCTTCACATGATCCAGATGAAATATCCATCGTACAATTTAACTAGCCAACAAAAATAATGTGTAATAATCTGCCAAAAGCTATAACTAAAGGTTTAAAGCATGTCAACACATAACTGTACACAACCATATTTCGGAGACAGTAGAGATCTGACCTCCTTAATACAAGACTTACAAAGACTAAAACAATTATCTAACGAATCACCTCTAACGTTCTTTAACCAATTACAAGTTTTGAATGCAAAAATGCATTTGATTAAAAAATTAAGACTGTCACAAGATCTAAAGGCCACCCAATATGAATTAACTAATACCATAATTTTAAACACGCTTTAACCGGTTTAAAAGGTAAATTGTTTTTGCTAAGGACAAATTAGAGCTAGCAACCCTCCTGATCTCATTGAAGGCAGCAATCATATCCGACGACAACTTCAATTATCGTATTTCGAAACTCAAAAATAAAATACTAAAGCAAAAATTTCTAGACCCTCTTAACCAATGAAAAGGATTTCGTCTCAATTTACAAAATGTTTAAATTGTGACCGCATTGGTCATTTAAATACCGAATGCCGCTCTACGTTTCGAACAAACAAACTAAATTTTTTCTAGGCCATCCTGTTACCAAAACCAATATAATGGTGGACTAAAAAATACCACAGGTAACTTCCTTTTTATTTCAAAATCCAAATTTCCAAAGGACGCATGTTTTAAACAAATACCCTGATGAAATGACACAATCATTACACAGATAATTATGATACATATTATTATATATAAAATAATCTGCAGACATATTACTATAATAACGATGCCAATAATATACTCAATACAGAAAATGATCAGGATTTCTTTTTCTTTGCAATTAAGATCATCCTGTGAATTCAACAGACATTAATTCATGAAATACAAGAACAAATCAAAACACACAACTTAGACAACTTCCACCGGAATCTCAATTTTCTCGAACAGAAATTCTTGTAAGCTCCTTTCATACACCGACAAAAATTTATATTACAATAATGATGCTACTAATTAATTTAAACGTCTAATTGACACGGGTACTGGAATCACTGTTTTTAAAGAAAACACAGCACGTAATTATCATAATAGATTTCCCGTGAAAGTTACTTTTCAAAGCATAACCAACGAAAAATTGATAATTACAGAATCTGTTCTTATTTCCTGTACTGAAGGTAATGCTCACAAAGTTTTCATTTTTAATTTAGACACTGATTTCCATGGCTGAAACTTTCTAGATCATTATGAATGTGTAATAGATATAAAATCCCGACAGTTGCATACAAATTTTAAAACTCTTACCTTTCTCAAAGTCGGACAAGAGACAAATACACCAGCAAAAGACCGACACTCTTTACGAAAACAATACAAGTAGAACATGAAAATAAAATTAATTTATATCCCTTTTCAAAATCAAATATAAAAACCCAAAAAAACGTGTGTAGGGAATGTACCACTTTTTAAAAAACACAAGATCAGGATAAAAATTTAAAAAGGCTGAAACGAAAACGAATAAAAAGAAAAACAACCAGAATAACGGTTGCCAGACTGAACGAACCAACATGCAGACTCAAATGTAACTTATCAAATACAGATACCATATTATCAGCGCGAGAAATAGACAAAGTTAAATAACCTAGTGAATTAGTCCATCTAGATGAACACTGAGAATTCTTAACTTCCGTCATTAATGCTAATGCTATACCTAAGATAATTAAATTTTTTACACCTCAATCGAACCTTTCGAAAATTGTCAGAGACAATCTTATCCTACAATGAAAAAGACTGAGGAATTCGTAGTAGACAGAACACGGATAATTAAAGAACAACTAAGAATTGACTATCTAACTTACGAAGAACAAGAACTAATTGTAGACATGAATATGCAGATATATTTTATGTAGAAGGCGATAAACTGAGATTTACAAACGAAATTAAATACACAATTGTGACAAACAACGCTTAACCTATATCTACTAAATCTTATAGGTTCTTAAGGATCTTTATTCTTAAATACATAAGGAAGAGGTATAGACACAAATTGATAAAATGTTGGAACAAGGAATAATTAAGCCATCTACTACTTCCGGGTCAACCATAGGTTAAGCTTTACCGAAAAAATTAGGTGCATTCTTATGCATTAGAACAGTACGACATAAAACTAATACTGTCTAGTGTTAACCATCCACAATCTAATTGATCTGTAGAGACATTTCATGCTATACTCTCAGAAATGATTAAATCAAATCAAGCCGAAAACCCTAAAGATCATTCCTTCACCATACTCCCGTATGCAACTTGACTTGCAGAATACCATTGGACATACTACTAGTATAAAAGTCCAGCGAACAGCAATTATGCGTTTTATGGGCAGTTTATACATTAGCATCTTAAACGACGAAAATCACTCTTAGCTGTTACTTCAACGAAGTCAGTTTTGTAGTCATTTTAAATTAATTTAATATTATAATATTTTAATTGTAACAAATAAAATTATTCTCCAAAAAGGTAAACAAGTAATTAGTGTTTATATATATATATATATATATATATATATATATATATATATATATATATATATATATATATATATATATAATTCAAAATATTTTTAAAACCATATCCTTATTCTTATGTAAGTTTATACCAAGAAAGGTAAACTCACCTTCTATAAATAATGCATTAGACATGGCAAACAGCGACACCAGCACAAATCGTAACCACATCATCTTAATTCCGTTAATTAAAACAAACTGTTAGGCATCATTTATTTCACGTCAATTTTGCTAGATTAATTAAATCCAGTCTACCTTCGATAAGGTCAGCACTATCAGACACAATTTTTACTACTTCCCATATATTTGATTTGTGAATTGATACGTGCGTGATTAATAATTATTAAAAAAAATCTACAAGTTCATAACGAAATCTTTAAGTCATAAAATTACAAATACAACATTACTACTGACTGTTGAGGAATTTAGTGTTATCATGTATTTATTATTTTACACCTATTATGTAATCAATACTATTCATTTATTGTACATGTTTAGTAAATATGTTATTTATTATATAATTAAGCATGATAAATATAGAAATATATAGTTGCATAAAATTTCGGAACTAACTTCGGTGTTAAATTTTATAAAATGTGGGAAACAGTGTTGATAACCAAGATTTAACCTTCCGTAGGTAACGTGAACTCTATAGTTGGTAACACTAAGACAGACTGTTTTAAAAATTAATATCTGGTTGTGATTTTCTGTTAATATTATAATGTGGCTAAATATTTAATATAACTATATTTAGTATATGACTCGAAAATTCATCTAGAAGTATAAAAAATGAGGACTTGAAATCAATATCCAAAAAAACAAGTATATGTGTATCGGCGGGAAACAACAGGACCTCATATTGGAAGATGGAGAAGTTATCAAACATTGCAAAACATATAAATATTTAGGTATGATCATCATACAAAAAAGGCAACAACGTAGACGACACAATTGAGGAGAAAAACAACCAAGCAAGAAAAGCAATTTCCCTTCTCAATAGTATCCTTTCGGATCAATCAATCTCTAATAATAACAAGTACAAGATATAAAATTCAATCATTAAAGGTACAATTACCTACAGTAGTGAAGTATGACAAATAAAGGAAAGATACAAGAGAAAACTTGAGGCAACGGAAATGGATTTCTGGTCATTCATAGACCTCGTACGCATGGGGACCAACTCCGTACGCGTTTGAAAACAAATTCCCCCCCAAAATATTTTAAAGCCACCACCAAAAGGTACTTTAGGAGAGATATTGCAGCTAACAAACCTTTCTCCTCGCCTTCGCCAGACACGCTCACGACCATCTGGAGCTTTTAGGCTCACTCTAGTCTCATCGGAGAAAAGAACACGTTTCCAATCATCGATGGTCCAATTTTGTTGCAATCTTGCAAAATTAAATCGCTGAACCCTGTGTTATTTGGTAAGCAAGGGTTTTTCGGTCGGTCTCCTTTTGCTCAATTCTGCTTCATGTAAACGTTTTCTAACTTCGATCGTACGACGATGTTTCATTATAACGCCTCGTCTTGCGACTGATGGTGGAATGATGTCTTCCTAACAAACCTGCAACGTATTGTATTGAATATCTTTCATCTAGGAGAGTCGATACTCGTACTGCCTCCTCCATGCAAATGAACTTCAAAACATGTATGCTCTGAAAAACATCACAATAAAAAGCTTATTTCTCACAAGCACTTTGCTTTAATCGGCACTTTTTATGAAAAGTTTAACTCACTTCTTGTCTAAAACGAAATTAAATAAAATTATTGTTAAAACAAGACTAATATTAGCTTATATAACAACTGTCACTGTTAAACAAAGTCCATAGGCAACTTGTCGTACAGTAAATTATTAATAAATAAAGGTTATTGAGAAAAATATGAGTGGTGCGTTAATTTTGTCCCGGAATTTAGATATATATCTATACAAGAGATATAAAAAAACATAATGTGAGGTCAAAAGTGCACCAGATCATACTTTATATTTATTTGGATTATATGCAAAAAGATTATTATTGACATATGACAAAATATAACATTTATTGACTGACTGTAGATGACAATTGAATGGATTCCCCGTCACATGTGGGGATTATAACAACAATACAAACTGCACTTTAAAGAATGTAATGACAGAGACATAATATATACAATATAAACAAATTTCAGTTGTCAATAAATATGACCATGTCACATTCAAATTTATAAAATGTGTAAAAGGAATAAACAGTATATATAAATACAAATAAAATGGCTACCAGATCCAATACAACATTGTACGGTAACGCCGAATCTGATTTCTCAGATTGGTCATCCAGTGAAGAAAAAAGTCAAAGAAATACAAACTCCATAACTCTACCACTTTATGCAGCGAAAAAGGAGGAAAGCAGTAAGGCAAAGAAAAAGAAAAAACAACCAGTAACAGTGTGCCTTACCCATTGTAGGTACGATGTCATCCGTAGAGTTGCACAAAAATTTGGATTCCGTGAAGTGGCCGAAGGAGAAAACTGGAACATGTATTGGACGGATTTATCTATTACAGTTGATAGATGTAAAGATATGAAACGATTTCAAAAAATTAATCATTTTCCAGGTACCTACCCAGATTTTAAAACTCTACATTCAAATTCATTTTATATTTTTGCGAGCGTATGTGTTTTGTACAATATAAATAAGAGGGGAGAGAAACAGCACTGAAAAAATTATTGTAGCAACAAAATTATAACTTTTTTATCTTTTATATAATTTATTTATTTAAAATCTACATATATAGCGAGTCTGCTACAGACCAAGCCGTTTCTCGCTCTCTTTGCGTCAGCGATTTCTGTCGAACCAGTAATTTTAATCTCACTCCTTCGCTGCCATTGCTTGCTTGCAACATGAGTTCACTGCTGCTTTATTGAGCCGTCTACTCTCTTTCATTATCTGCAAATGCCCATACCACATATACTGCTTCATATTCATGGTCTGATCTCATAATTTCTTATGTGTTTGAGTTGGGAGACTTTACAGCTTATTGTTCAATAATCCATTTCTATAGCCTTTAATATCAATTAATAATTATTAAGTATCTAGACTTGAGGTCCGTATGTAGCCGCACTTCATGTTGTTGCCTTATCAATCAAATAGTTGGTCTTCTTCTTCTTCTTGTTCTTTTTATATAGACATGACTCTGTCTGTTTTTTAATGTCCCTTCAGTTGTCGTTTTATCGTTTTCGTGGTCTTCCTACTGATCGTCTTCCTATTGGGGAACCGTCTATTACCGTCTTTACTACTCTATTTTTTGTCATTCGGCTTATATGATCTTGATGTTCTCCACCTTACATCTACGTCATATATCTGTACTTCTTGCTCTGTCCCATAGTGTCTTACCATTAATTTTTCTGAGTGTTTTCATCTCCACTGTTTCTGACATCCATTTTGTCTTCTCTGTGTCAGGTCTTGATTCTGCCCCGTATGTCATTATTGATCTGATGACTGTTTTGTAAATTCTGCTTTCGTTTCTTTTCCGATATTTTTATTTCTCTAAATTGTTTCATTTAGGCAGCCTGCGGCTCTGTTTGTCTATTCACTTGATCTTTCACTTCAGTCTCGAGCTTTTCGTAGCTAGATAATGTGATGCCTAGATATTTAAACACTGCCTGGGGTGATTGCGGGGTGGATAAAGTAGCTCTGCGGTTATTACAGCCGGTCCCAAGCCCGGATAAAATGTGGAGGGTGATTGGCAAGGTTAGAAACCTATCGATCGTAAAAACAAATACTGCTCAAAGAAACAAATATTTGGTATTTCTTGTAATTTTAACATTCCATAATATGGAGATAAATTGCCTTATAGCTCTTTTACCTTGAGGTATTTTATTACTAACGTCTACGTCGGAGTTTTCGGTATTAGAGACTGTTAAAACGTAGATATTTAAAATGCTCATAATTCTTAGCCACACTATTCTTAAGCCTGAGTACTTGTTCGGAATCACCGATCACCATATCCTCCTCTGTGCTGAGAACGTCGAAAGACGTCATACGCATAGTTGAGCGAGGGCTCACAACGTCTTTCGACATTCGCAAACGACATGCTTTAAATACAGTGATACTATTTAAGCTGTGAACGTGAGAGTTTGTACCGTTGCGAGCTTATCAATAAATATTCAGTAAGTTGAAGAATTTTCAACTGACAGATATAAATGCAGGCCCTTTCATCATGACAGATATAAATGCAGGCCCATCGGAGCCAAAAAAAGTGGATAGGGAAGTATACTCGTCTTGTGACATTCCAAGGGCTGAAAATGAGGCTATGAAAAAAATTGGATGAGAAGGATGAGGCGAATCAGCTAATAGTTTTTCGGTAGATAAAAGTAGATGCCTGAGATGTATATATACAGACGAATGTTGAGAATTCCATAGGTACAAAGAGTTACTAATGTTAAGGTACTTCGTCGCATGTGTAAACAAAAAGAATTACTAAGAATAATCAAAGAGAGGAAAATGCAATACTTGGGTCATGTGTTGAGAGGCGAAGGATACGAATTACTTCAAGTTATACTGAAAGGAAAAGTACAGGGCAAAAGATCGGTAGAAAGACGCCAGAACTCGTGCCTGAAAGACTTGAGGAGATGGTTCGACCGCTCATCTGCAGAAATCTTTCGCGGAGCAGTTTCCAAACCTACTATTGCCATTTGAATCCCCAACCTTTGAAAGGATACGGCGCCATGAGAAGAAGAAGAGATAAAAGTAGATACGCTTAAGGAGGTAATACATGCTGGTATTTTTTGGCCTGTTTGAAATATATCACAATTAGCTGTAGCTAATTTGGATGTTTCAATTTGGTGATAGATACCAGATATTAGACAAATTACGTTCAAAAAGCAAAGGAAATTGTTAAAACGTTTTGTTGTTCTGTGTATAACTAGTTCATTTTAAGTATAAGTCCTTTAGCTGATTACGAACGACTACATGGAAGAGATGCGTAATTTTATTGGCATAATACTTGATATGGATACCATTCCTCTAAAGAGATTTCCAGTCAAATAAATCGCGGTAAATTTATGCTTAGCTTATGCTGCCTTCAGTTTCAGAAGAATTCAGCAAGGGGCGATCAAAAACCAGAAAGTTGTCTATACAAAATTTACTTTACTTAATCAGTAGACCCATTTTTGTACCTTTCGGTGTTGGGCCGTTTATAATACAATTCATTAAATTACAATATTTTACAATCTTCTGAGGTGTCCTAGCTCTTAACGAACTTTCTCCATTCCTTCATGTTGGATGCCATCTGTGTTGCTTCCTGCCAAGTCTTACCCTTACTCTGCAGTATCTACGAGATGTCACTGTTCCATTTTTTAATGGGTCTTCCTCTTCTGTTCTTCCCTATTGGTTTGGCATCCCATTCTCTTTTAACTTGTCTATTATTGTCCATCTGGGTTAGATGTCCGAACCATGCCAATTTTTTCTCCTTGATTGAGTCGAGTATCGCTTTGATTTTGAGTCTTTCTTTTATTTCTTTATTTCTGATTCTATCAGTTCTTTTTACTCCGATCGTTCTTCTGAGGTATTTCATCTCTGCTGCCTGAATTCTGCTCTGATGTCTTTTGTTTAATATCTAATTTTCTGCTCCATGTCACTGTAGGTCTATATATTCTTTTGTATATTGTCATCTTGGTCTTTGTTGATATTTCTTTGGTATTAAGAAATCTTCTATTTAGTGCTTGGAATAGTTTTACTGTGTTTTCCATTCTGTTGTAAAGATCGTCCTCGATGTCTCCTTTGTTGTTGATTAATGTTCCTAATTATTTGTATGAATTTGTCTGTATTATTTTTTGTTGGTCTATCATTACTTCTATTTGATCTTCCGTCCCTTTTTTCCTTGATATTTTCATTATCTGAGTCTTCTCTTTGTTTACGTTTAAGTTGTATTTACTTGCTTCTCATTTCTCTAAGTTGTATTTCAGTTTTTCTACTGTTTCCGCAATTAATACTATATCGTCTGCAAATATACACATCTGAGCGTTTATTATTTGCATTCTGTTCCAACCGATGCAGTATTTTTTGAATATTTTCTTACATTCTTTCACTATCTCATCTATTACATTTATGAATAGCACTGGGCTGAGACTTCCCCCTTGTCTAACTCATTGAGTTGTTTCAAATGGTTCTGACTGTATATTTAACATTCTTACTGTATTTATTGTTTTCATGTATATACTATTTGTTGCTTCTATCAGTTCTTCACTTACTTGCTTCTTCTTTAAGCTTTTCCATGTATCTTTTCTTTTGACTGAGTCGAATGCTTTTTCCATGTCTATAAAGCTCAGATATATTTCTCTATTTTTCTTTAAGGCTTTTTCTATTACTTGTTACATGGTGAATATATGGTCTTGTGTATTGTGTCATTTCCTGAATCCACTTTTTACGTCCTCTAATTTATGTTCTATTTCTTTTCTAATTTTCCTTTCTATTATGGTTTCGTATACTTTTGCTGCTACACATAGTAGTGATATACCTCTACAGTTCTTACAGTCTCTTGTGTTTCCTTTCTTGTATATAGGTATAATTACTGCATTTGTCCATTCTCTGGGTATTACTTTTCTCTTCCATATTAGGTTATATACGTATAAAAATTTTTCTTTTGCTTTTACTTCTATATATTTCATCATTTCTGGTGCTATTTTATCACTTCCTGGTGCTTTTCCAATCTTTATCTTTTTTATTGCTTCTTTCAGTTCTTCTTTTTCTATGGTTTCTGGATTTTCCGCGTTCCTCATGGATATTCTCTTGATGTAGCTTTCCTTCTGCATTGTATTCGCTTGATTTCCATTCAGTATCAGCTGGAAATGTTCCCTCCATCTTTTCATTATTGTCTTATCGTCGTTTATTATTGTTCCTTCCTTGTTTATTATTTGTTTCAGTTTCGTTTCTTTGTTGCTTCTTAGGTTTTTCAGTGTTCTAAAAATAATATTACGTTTTCTGTGCTGTTTTCTTTCATTTTTTCTCCGAATTTTTCCCAACTTTTCTTTTTCTCTTTCTTAACTATTTCTTTAACTTTTGTTCTTTGTCTCTTATAATTTTCATATTTTTGTTGTTTTGTCTTATATGTATTCTTTGTATTATTTCTTCATTTCTTTTATTTCTCTTTTCACTTCATCGTTCCACCAAGATATTCGTTTCCCTATGTTGTTATTTCTTGTAGTTTTACATATTGATTTAGCTGTTTTTATTATCACATTTTTAAATTTTTCCCATTCTTCTTCTATTGTTTCTGTTATTTCATTTTATTTGTCCATCTCTTTCTGGTCTTCTTCTGGGTATCTTATTTTCGTTTTATCTTCCCTTAGTTTCCACGTCAAAATCGGACCAATACCAACGAAGGTACGATATAGTCTAACTTACGCACGTTAAGCCGTTTGGCAATTACGACCCGGGGTTGTAAGGAAAGAAATACCATTGCTACGTATCGTTGACTTGGGGGTTACGTCATCCTACGTTAACTTAATTACGACTGGAGGTTGAAAACGGGATGAAACAACGTTGCTAAGTATCAGTAATTTAGGGGTTGCACCAGAAATAAATTTGTCCCATCTACTGATGCAGTTTGTTATGGCCTTCTTTTATTTATTTACTTTGACTATATCTATCATATAAACTAGATATTGTTGGATAAATGAGCATTTCTTAATGAAAATCCATTACATTTGTGATAGCAGCCCTACCCTATGCTCTATATTATATTCTCACCGATTTTAAAATATATTTGTTTTTTCTTATTTATGGATTAAAATGTTGTTTTTTGATAATTTTTTGATAAAGCTTTGATTAAAGAGTAAACAAATTATTTTAAGAAATATAGCTATATTAGTTCTTGTTTGTACATTTGCTCTATTGTTACAGGCATGTTAGAAATATGCAGGAAAGATTTACTGGCTAGAAATTTGAACAGGATGATAAGATTGTTTCCCAGAGATTATAACTTTTTTCCGAAGACTTGGTGTTTTCCTGCTGATCTTGGTGAAGCGTTAACGTATAGTAGAGTAAGAAAAAACAAAACATTTATTTTAAAACCAGATGCCGGAAGTCAAGGGAGAGGAATTGTAATAACGAAATCACTTAAAGAAATACGTCCTTGTGATAGAGGTATTTGCCAAGTATATATTTCAAAGCCATTTCTTATTGACGGATACAAATTTGATTTAAGAGTTTATGTGCTTATAACATCTTGTGATCCTCTGAGAATTTATATTTATAATGAAGGTTTGGTTAGATTTGCAACTAGCAGATATAAAGAACCCAATGGGATTAATATTAGTAACGTGTTTATGCATCTCACAAACTACGCTGTAAACAAGCACAGCAGAACCTACAATTCGGATAGTGAAGGTGGCAGTAAGAGAAAATTATCGTGGCTTAATAATTATTTGCATAGTCTCCAGCATGATGTTGAAGCTATCTGGTATAGAATAGATGACGTTATTATTAAAACAGTAATAAGTGCGTATCCTGTACTTAAACATAGTTATTCAGCCTGTTTTCCCAACCACGATGTTATACCAGCATGTTGTGAACTGCTGGGAATCGACATTCTGTTGGATAAAAGACTAAATCCTCAAGTTCTAGAGGTAAATCATTCTCCAAGCTTTCACACAGACACAGAACTAGACATAGAAGTGAAAGAAGCCTTATTAAGCGACATGTTTGCTATGCTAAACCTCGATAAATGTGATAAACGTAAGGTAATGAGAGAAGACCGAAAACGAATAAGAGAAAGGCTTGTAAACGGAATAAACTCTAAAGATAATGCAAATGATCATATTAAAATATTTACAGAATATTTTAAATTGGAAATGGCAAACAGAGGTGGATTCAGGCTTGTACATCCATGTACTAATACAGAGCATATATACACAAAATTTTTCGACCAGTGTCAAAATTCTATATACTCTGATACTGCATCTAGTAGAGCCAGAGAAGCAGCTCAAAATGCCTTGAGGGATGAGATGCAACTCAAAGCAAAACTGGAAGCTTCCAAGAGAGTAACATCTAAATTTAAACCTCTTATCGAAGGTCCTACCTTGAATAGTATGAAATCCTCATCAGTTACAACATCTCTACCCCTAAATATAAAACATAATTTAAGCAACTCTTTTGACGCTCAAATGATTGTAGAAATTGAAGAAAAAGAGAGACTGCAGAAGTTAGCACAAAGAGATTATCTTGTAAGAAGTCAAGGTATTCTAGAGTTGATTTATTTTTCAATGAAAAAGAACAATATTCTAAGACCACAAGATGAAAGAAAATACGCACTCTTTGATAAAATTCGAAATGCTTGTGACATAGTTAATAAACAGTTTACACAAGGACCAGAAATATCAGACATGTTAGCAGGATTTACTGAAAAGGGTGGAGGCGAATGTTTATCAGCTCAAAAGGAGATGTATTTTTGGCGCACAAATAAAGAAAAGTTTCAAAATCATACGGAAAATATGTAAGGTTGTCTGCGATCGTTTAGAAGATCATCACATTTGTTATTTATTTGTCTCCCTGCAATATAATGTTTTTTCGAAAAATTTTTGTCGATTTAATTACCAAACAACTTTATTGTTTTATAGCTTATTCTATTTATACCTTATTGTTTTATAAAAGTTTAGTTTCGATAAATTATAGTTTATTATTTTGTTGAAAAAGTTATTTTTAATTAAAAGTACATAAAAAACAGACGTCTGAATAGATGCTGGTAAAGGTTTGTATAAAAAATCATGCATGTTTTGTCTACTACTTGATAAACTTAAAAGTTTTCTAAATAAATTATAACTCTAAATAAATAAAGTACTTAATTAAATATTATTACTAGAAACTGAAAAATATGGGGTACACGTAAACTCATCACCAATTACCATAAATACCCTCGTACATAGTACAAACTCATCACCGCCATAAAAGAAGGGTTTTCAAAATAGACCCTAAGAGATTGGTAAACTGATCACTGGCCTACCTGTACCCCGGATCAGGTATAGACCATAAAATCCCAGCAAACGGCTAGTTTTTGGTAATTTCACAGAATAATCCAAATCCAGATGTCTTAAATGCAACTGCAATTTATTGGTTTTTATTTGGGAAATCCACAAAATTCTATTGATAGCTACCTAAAATCATGCGAAAAGAAAAATTTCTCTTCATTTGCCCTTGTTTCTTCAACATGGATAGTGAACTGCTAATTGATTACGTTCTGAGCCAAGGCGGACAAAAAATTATGGTTATCAATAATTTCAAATTTCAATTGCGAAATACTCTAAAAAAATCGAATTGCCTTTTGTGGACTTGTGCGACGAAAGGGTGTAAGGCTAAATGTCATACAACTGGTGAGTAGGAATTTTATACCGTTTTTGTTTAGTTGTTTCGCACTGGTTTTCGCGAATCATCCTGATCAACCAGAAAAAAATCAGCGTAATTTTTAACTGTATAAGATGTTTCTTGTAGGCAAGGCATAATATTACTTTGTTTCTGTAGATTACCTTTTCTGATATTACATTTTGAGATTTCTAATTAAATTGTTAAATTTACATTGTTATATATATATATATATATATATATATATATATATATATATACAGGGTATCCAATTAAGTCGGCACCATATGTGAAACCTTTTTATTTTTAGTTTTATGAATTTTGTTATATAAAATAATTATGTTACATAAAAAGTTTTCAATGATCTAAAAGCTAGAATACAATGATCAGATATTAAATTTTTTTAGTTGTATAAACGGTTTGTCAAAAAAATGAATTGTGGATATCCTCAAGTCTTAATAAAATTCATGTTGTTTAACGAACCGCGTAAATGACTAAAGTATACTTAATATCTGATTCTGATGATTGAAATTCTAGATCATTTAGAACTAGAGAATAAATTTTTTTTCATAAAACTAAAAATAAAAAAATTTTCCATATGGTACCGACTTAATATATATATATATATATATATATATATATATATATATATATATATATATATATATATATATTAATTTATTAAAAAAGCGATAAACGCTTGTAGTCAACGCTGATCAGTTAGACACACAAAACACAACTATTTGGGTGTGCTGCTGAAGATAGGACAAAGAAGTACTCTTTTTAGTCTACCAAGCTTTCGCAAATCTTTATTTCCATCATCAGGGTGCTACAATAAACAAAATTAGTACAAATTACAGAATAAAAATTATTTTGTATCTTATACTAATTGAAGTTAGTTGTCATGATGTTTATAAAATGAAATGAACAACTCTTCTGACTCCTACAAATAAACTAACCAAATTAGTAAATTGTTTGTATTTTGAGAACGATTTCCGAAGTGGAAATTGAAACGTCAATAAACGTATTTTAACCTTTAATTGTGGCTTATTCCCATTTAAATAGTAATTAATTTTTTTTGTGCTTCTTTTGCCAGGATTGTTACTGCTTCTTTTATTCTTTTCTTGTGTCTTCCCATAAGAACTAAATCATCTGCATATGCAACTATTTGTGTTGAGGAGTGGGCTATAGTTCCTTTAATTTTGCTGGCCTTGACTGTTTCTTCTACTGCTATGTTGAATAATGTGGTTAACAGGGAATCGCCTTGCCGCACCCTTGTTTCTATTGCATGATTGCTGATTTTGTGTTACCTTCTTCTGTTGTTACTTTAGCTCGAGCTCCTTTGCTGGTATATCTTGATTTTTCATTTCAATAAATAATTTTTTTCTTTCAATACAGTCAAAGGCTTGTCAGAAGTCTACGAAGAGGATGTAGATTGTTTGTGTAACTATGTGGATTGCATCTGTAGTAGATCTGTCGTCTCTGAATCCCTGCTGGTATTCTCCATTTTTTTTTTCTGTGAATTGAGTGTATTGAGTGAATTGAGATGTTGCTCTATAGTTGGTACAGTTTGTTACCTCTCCTTTCTTAAATATTGATACAATTCCGCCTTCTTTCCAATCCTATGGCATTTCTTCTGCTTTCTATATTCTAACTATTAGGTTATAGATGCTTGTTAACAACTTTTCCCCTCCGTTCTTAATCAGCTCATTGGGAATTTCATCTGAGCCGAGTGTTCTTTTCTGTTTCATTTTTTTAATAATGTCTAAATATTAAACATAATGTTGGTATTCCTATTTCATTATCTCTAATGTCTTCCATTGCGCCTACTCTCTCTTCCGGGCTTTTTTTGCATCTATATAGTTTTTTTTCTTTGTTGAGCTTTTAGGTATCCAAATAGTTAAGCGCTGTCTTAACTATTCTTTTATAGGTCCTTTAACAGCTCTTTCATTCACAGTTTTTTTTTATTTTTGCAACAATTATCTGCTGCTTTTTTTTTTCTTTATATTCGTTACGATGATGTTCTTCTTTAGTTAATATCCATTTATTTCTTGCTTGGTTTTTCTGTTTGATTTTGATTGCGCATTCTGCATCAAATCACTCTTTACTAGTTTTTATTTCCCCTGTCCTAGCACCTCCTCAGCTGAATAAAAATGCATTCTTTTATATTTTTCCATATTATGTCCTGTGTGTTATTTGCTTATCTGCCCTTATCTTCTCCAGATTCCATCTTTGTTTGTTTTGTCTTGTTTTTTCTGTTTTTAATATCTTCATTTTGATTTCTCCTGTTACTACAAAATGGTATGTATCCGCGTTTGTTCCCCTATATGATCTGACATCGTGCATTATTGCTGTCCATTTTTTGATATAAGTATGTGATCTATCTGATTGCCATCTGTTGTGAAAAGTATTAACCATATTGTAACTGTATATTGTAACTGTTGTCACCAATCATTAGTACTCCATTCCTTACATAAGAACCATACCTTGCTTAAAATTAGTCCTAGAGCATTCTGAAGTAGATTATTTTAAGGGTAATACCACCAAAATCGTCCAAAAATGGTGTAAGTGGCGAACTTTATAAAATCGTATCTCGAATAATGTGAATCTCAAAGACGTCAAACAAATGCCATTGTATAAGACATTGGTAATTTGAACCCAAAACGAACTATTTTAACTTTAAAAGGTGACATTTCTATAGGCAATTAAATTTTTAACAACTTTTCTGTAGATGTATATGTACGAAAACTGCATAGAATTCACCCAAATGCATCCTAGTGCATAGGGATAAATTCACACCTTTCTGAAAAAACGCATCCCTTTATAGTGTATTTTTATGTATGAGAGAGTAATAAAACAATAAATTATGTATGCAAATCCCTAAACTGTTGATACGGGTTACTCAATGAAAAACAGATATTTGTCAACAAGTTTACAGAAGTATATAGGAAAACAATTTTAAATTGAGTATGACCACCAGGTATAAAGGTTGGAGCAGAATAGAATACAATAGTTGTGAGGGTTACTAATCCCTAAATAAGGTTGCCAGTGTAGGAGTGATGGAGGTTAACAGGTACTAATGAATTTGCAGGAAATGTAAGATGTTAATTTTATTGGTTATATATAACCAATAAAAGTTTAATAAGTACCTACCTATTTGCAAAATAAAGTTTAATTCTTTAGATAAAATAAAACGTTTTATTTTATCTATTTGCAAAATAAAGTTTAATTCTTTGCCTATTTGCAAAATAAAGTTTAATTCTTTAGATAAAATAAAACGTTTTATTTTATCTGAAATGAGTGCATTCGACGAAGTAAGGGTTTCAACAATCAAACATTTAATTCTTTAATTCCAGGAATCTACGACAGTAATTGACTAGATAATTACCTTCTAAACTTGTTCCACAGAAAATGTGATAGTGGGTTTTTCCATTTTGTATATAGGAAGGTCCAAGTGGCGTATTCAAAATTCTTAACAGTTCACTAAAAGTAGGTACTTCAGTTGCAAGGTGCTGTTTATTGTGTATACTAGTGTTATGGAAAATTTGGAAGTGCCGTGTAAACGCCGAAAAATTGGTCCTCTAACAGTTAATGAAAAAACATTAATATTTAATTGTTTTAAATCATTTACAGACAAACGTTTATGTGAAAGTGTTGATGAGACCGTTGAGTTAGTTAGCAGTACACTTGGTGTTGGGAAATCTACGATTTACAGAGTTATTAAAGAAGAGAAATGTGGTAGTTTTTAAATGCCACGTAATGCTCCAGGGAAACCAAAATTTCAAATAGAATATCATTTTAAAAAAGGACTTCGACGAAAAGTGCATGAATTCTTCTTTAGACAAGAATTTCCAACATTGGATAAAGTTCTTGTCTCAGTTCGAGATGATAAGGATTACCCAGAAATGAGTCGAAGTACGTTATGGAAACTTTTAAAAGAAATAGGCTTCCGCTGGAAAAAGAATCCCAAAAAGTCTATTTTATTAGAAAGAAGCGATATTGTCATATGGAGAAGACATTTTCTAAGAACCATAAAGGAAATGAGAAAACAAAAAAGAAAAATATTTTATCTTGATGAAACATGGATCAACGAGGGTCATACACCAAATAAATTTTGGCAGGATGAAACTGTTACAAGTCAAAGGCATGCTTTTGTAAATAACTTATCTACTAGTTTAAACCCACCATCAGGAAAGGGACGCAGGCTAATAATAGTACACATTGGCAGTTCAGACGGTTTTGTTAAAGGTGGTTTATTAACTTTTGAATCAACTCGTACCGGTGACTACCATGAAGACATGAACGCTGATGTCTTTCAAGAATGGTTCGAACAAATGATAGATCTTCTTCCTAAGAACTGTATAATAGTAATGGATAATGTAAGTTATCACTCCAGACTTATAGAAGGACTGCCCACAACCAAGTGGTTAAAAAAATACTTGCAGAATTAGCTGAGTTCAAAAAATATTACGTACCATCCCGGATCTATAAGAAAGGAACTTTATTCGTTGTGTGCCCTTCATAAAGAAAAATTTAAAAAATACGAAATTGATGAAATTGCCAAAAATCGTGGAATGACAGTACTTAGATCCCCACCATATCATTGTGAATTAAACCCGATTGAACTGGTATGGGCACAGATAATGAGTGAAGTTTCAAGAAAAAATACCACTTTTAAAATTCATGATGTTAAACAGTTGTTTTTGGAGGCCGTAAATAATGTAAAACCTGAAAACTGGGAAAAGGCAGTAAATCACACTATTAAAGAAGAGGAAAAAATGTGGAAGCTGGACAATATTACTGATAAAATGATCGAGCCAGTTATTATAAATCTTAGTTCTGAAAGTTCATCTTCTGAATCTGATTTGGATTTGTAACAAGTAGCTGTAAGTTTTATATTAATATTTTTACTCATCTATTTAACATACCTTAGACGGTTTTAAAAACTCTTTTTCTCTTTTGTAATTTTTAAAAATTAAAAAAAATGTGAATTTTTTAAAACCCTTTTTAATGTAGGCCAGTCAGTTCTAATATAGTGTGTGATAAAAGAGGTCACTTTTGTTTACATACACATAACACTTTATAACACTGAAATAATTCATTTATTTTTTACAATTATTCAAAGTAATTTTTCAATTAATCTTGAGCACGCCCATGGAGTGGTCGGAGCTACCAGTTAAAATTATGCTAATTACTCTCTCGTTCATAAAAATAAACTATAAATGGTAGCACTACGGGTTTTTTTCATATTTGGGGGTCCATCGACAATATAAAAGAATAAACAAATCATTTTAGCATTATAGTTCCCCTCTTAAGTACATAATCAATAGCCGAAAACAGTGTATATTTATTATTCATGCCAGGGTCTAATGTAAGGAACGAAAATCATTTCTAATATTTTTTAGAAAAGTATTAGAAAATTATTTTTCGACCAAAAAATATTATACAAATGGTATAGTAAATGATTTCAGAATCATTAATAATTTAATCAAACTAGCGCAATTTATGTACGTCAGCAAAAATGTAATCAATAGCCAAGCATTGACTTACAACCATTCAAAATGAGAGGTAAGTGTGGAAGCAGTTATCCAATTTTTTTTATTTACTTGCTTATATTATCAAAACAATAATATTCAAGGAGTTATTTGATAGATTCGAGACTGATCGTGCTACCAGCAACTGTTTTTACAAATAGCTCAGAAATATTAATAGTAAAAACCGATAATTAACAAGTTAAAATTATTACTAAAGTGATTGTAGTGATTGTTTAAGTGCAGAAAATCATACGTGAGTAAAGAAAACTGATTTTGTTTGATTGCATGATAATAAACTGAATAAATTATTGTCCTAACTAACCTAACAATTTGTCTAGAATAAAAAGAGAAATTATCAAAATCTGGTTGCTCGTCAACTTTTAAATAAAACAGATCCGTACTCAGCCGAATTGATGAAACCAAAAAATCAAAAATGACCAAAATGAATACTAATAACGGCAATGTTATTATTGAGACTGAGAACTCACCAAACACTAACAAAAACTCTACAGCATTGATTCGCTCACCAATAACTTTTCCTAATAAAGAGAAGGCAATTATCTTTTCTACAATAGGAAGCCTCAAATTACAACATTATTTATTCAAACTCGGACCACTTGCAGATCCAAAAAACATAATTTTTTAGTCTTGTAAAAAATGCGTTCAAAGTATTAACAGGAATACAAACATGTCATCAGCATGGAAAAAAGTTAAGAAAATATCTGCCATGAATACACAAAATGGAATAAAGTACCTAGAACGAAATAGAAACCTAATTAATGAAAACAAAAAAATTGTAGAAGAATTAGCTGAAACATACAGACAAGAATCTACAAAGGAAAATAACAGCAGTACTTTTTTACGTTATCGGGAAGAAGAATAAGCAAATCCAATTAAATTATAGCCAATAACAATGATATAAATACTCCAATTAATAAAACAGAACTATTAGGAACAATCCAAATGTTAAAAGACACATCACCAGGTCCAGATGACATACCCGCAATATTCTTAAAACAGTTATCTAACGAAGCTTTAGACTTCCTATTGAATCGTTTTAATACAATCTGGTGTAAACAAAAAAATTCCTTACTTATGGAGACAAGCTATATATACTAGAACCTAACAAACCGGCTACAGCAGCAGAATTATATAGGCCAATATCACTTATATGTTCTACTTACATACTGCTAGAGAAAATAATAAATAATAGACATTTGGAACATCACAATTTACTTATACCGGAACAAGCTGGATTTCGTCCTTTGAGATCTACTATAGACAATGTTTTACATTTAGAAAGTCAAATTAATGAAGCCTTCTGTAACAAACAGAAATGCATAGCTGTTTACTTTGACATCTACAAAGCATTTGACTTAGCATGGCGACACAGAATATTAACAAAGCTGCAGACTTGGGGAATTAAACGAAACATGTTGGCATTTTTGAATAATTTTTTAAATGAACGCAAATTTTCAGTACGTAGTAATGGCGAACTTTCTAGTATTAAGTCTCAAGACAATGAAACACCACAAGGATCTCTAATTAGCCCTACACTTTTTTTAATAGCAATGAATAATGTTTTAAAAAATCTCAAGAGACCTGCACATTCTAGATTATATGCTGATGATATGATAATGTTTATCAAAGGAAAAATATTAACTCGATGGTCAAACTTTTACAAGAAGAACTAAATAAGATCAAAAACTGGTCTAATAGGAGTGGATTCTGTTTTTCAGCTGACAAGACACAATATATTATTTTTTTCCAAAATGTCTGTGCACACTAACATACCTGCCTTAAAATTCAGCACAAAGTTTTTGAAACGAAGTACAGAGATAAAAACATTCGACGAAACTTTAAGTTGGAAACCACATATTAAAAAATTGGCGATATCAGGTCAAAATGGTATAAATCTTCTAAAATGTTTAGCCAACAAACAATAGGGTGCTGACGGAGATACATCCAAATTGGACTACGGATGCATGGCATATTCTTATTCAGTCATTGTTATCAATATAAGAATATCAATGAATAAACACATTTATTATTTCAATTAAGAATCAAAAACATTTTAAACTCTATTGAAATTTTTAACTTTTCCTCAACACATTCAGCAAACATAAACACGCCAACTCCCTGGTTAATACCTTTGCATACTTTAAATTTATAACTATCATCATTATCTTAAATCTGAAATTAATCCATAAATATTTATAAGCAATTATAATAGAATACTTTCTTCTTTCCCTGAATATATCCAAGTTTACACAGATCCATCTAAAACAACTTCTGGTGTCATTTGTTATAAGAGACATAATAAAAAGTTTCAAATTGCCCGTAGAATCCACTGTGATAACTGGAGAAATGTATGCAATATACTGAGCTCTAAATCACATACAAACAGTCAAACCATATAAATTCCTTATTATTACTGACTCAATCAATTCCCTCCACATACTGTCAAAAATGTACACCTGCAACTCGATTGCTAAATTAATACAATACAAAATGCAGCAGCTGGAAAACAAAATATTAGTCTTTGTGTGGGTACCATCACATACAGGCATTAGAGGAAACGAACTAGCTGATAAAAATGTTCGAGAAATAGCAAATTCCCCAAATATCAGACCGATAATAAAACCATTAGCAGAAGATATCAATCCGCACTTTAAACAAAAGCTGATATGTAATTGTACTAAATGTTGGGAAGAAAAATCCTTAAAGTAAAAAGAAATTAAACCAAATTTGTAACGATGGAATAACAACATCCCTAGCCGTTTCCTTTAGGTTGTATTAACCAGACTCCGATTAGGACACAGCAAACTCACACATGAATATCTCATGAAGAAGGAACCTCAACCAAAATGTGCGAGTTGTAACGTGCCGTTAAAAGTAAAACACGTATTACGGGATGTCCCAAATATAGTGCTGAAAGACTAACTAATAAAATTCCATCAGTGACAAGAGATATTTTTGGTGAGTGTACCAGTGAAAATATTGTGAAATTTTTTAAAGACTGTAGCATATTAAACCACATATAAGTATGTTATTTATTTGTTATTTGTAATCAATATTGTTTACATTAAATGCATCCGCTAATAACCAATATGGTTGACGCGGCTGCCTTTAAATAATAAAAAAATAATAATAATATTCAAGTAAATATATGATATATTAATAATTTGATAGAATTTATGAAATAGTATTTAACTGTAAATAAATTCTAGCTAGTCAATATAAATTAGGCATAAGTTGAGGTACCAGTTTATCAAAAAATACTTACTCTGTTTTAGTCTTCCTATTTCGTGCATTCCAGAAACAGATATAGGCCTTCTTCATGATTCTCAACTTCTCTTACTCCTGCGTTTCGTCAAGTTTATTCAACCTCTTGCAGCCACTTTAATCTTGGTTTTTCCTTTTCCGTTCTTCCTCCTGGATTCTCCGCTCACCTGATATGACTTAGCCATCTAATTATACATTAGAATGGAACGAGAAATTCAAAGTCATTATTTTTTATGGGGCTAGTGCGAAAAAGTTGCATTTTGATGTATAATACAAGGGGAAAAAATATTTTTTGTATTGGACCCTATCTTCAGGTTCCATATTAAATTTAAATTTTTGGGAATAACAAAAAAAATAAAGTTTTTTTTTTAGTTCTTTGAATCCAAATAATTGTTTTATGATAAGATATACATTTTATGATTTGTAGTCTGATTTTGTGTTAAAAAACGGCATAATATTTCTAGAATCCAATATTAAACGAATAAAGCCATCCCTAGATTCTGGCCCACAAACAGCATTATGCTTCAGTTATTAACTTAACAGTTCTTTCCACGGAATGGGTATGACAGGGACAGTTTAAGACCACTGTTTTGTTGTGTTTCCCAGCATCAATCACATCCCTTACATCTTCATTGGAAATATGTTTTGGCATTTTGCAGTGTTACAAGCCGTAACACTGCATTCAGAAATAGAAATTAAGTCAATATAATCTGCAGCACTAAAATTTAAGAAAAAGAAAATTTAAGAGGAAGAAGAAGTGAAGGAAAATGTCGATCAAGAACGAATAGAGGAAAGATCGCCTAACGAAAAAAAAATAAAAGAAATAATAGAGAAACTAAAGAATAATAAGAGACCAGGAGAGATGAAGTAACAGCTGAAATGTTTAAATATGGAGGACCAGTACTAATTAAGCATTTGGAAAAGTTGCTAAAGGACATATGGGAACAAGAAAAATTACCGAAGGAATGGACCGAAGCGACACTGTGCCCTTTTCACAAAAAAGGCGACAAAAGTTTATGCCACAATTACAGGGGAATAGCCCTACTAAATGTTGCATATAAAATACTTGCAGTATATATAAAAGATAAGCTATCTCAAAACATAGATAATGACATAGGGGAATATCAATGTGGATTCAGAAGAGGGCGCAGCACAGTGGATCAAATTTTCCTACTGCGCAAAATACAAGCAGAAAGCTACGAATATGGGAAACCTACAATGGCCCTATTCATCGACTTTAAACAAGCGTTCGATAGGATAAAGCGCAAAGAAATATACAAAGCAGTGCGTGTAATGGGAATTAGTGAAAAACTGATAAGAATGGTAAAAGTGACACTCCGAAAAACAGAGAATAGGGTTAAAATAAATGGCGATGAAAGAGATAAGTTTGAGGTCAGTGAGGGGGTGCGACAAGGAGACCCACTGTCATGGCTGTTGTTCAGTATCGTCCTCGAAGTTACCATCAGAGAAGCTGGAATCAACAGGTCAGGACTTATATATCAAAGAAAACACCAATGCTTAGCATTTGCTGACGACATTGTACTGATAGCCAGAAGTAAGCAAGAATTAAAAGAAATAACAAAAAGATTAGAAATGAAAGCGAGAAAGAAAGGGATGTATATAAATGAAGAAAAGACCAAATATATGGAATGGATAGAAAGAGATTACCTACAAGAACAATATCTGACAGTAATAACAGATGAAAAAACATATAAATTCAAAGAAGTAGAAATATTCCAGTATTTAGGAGCGACATTCACGAGAAGACCAAATATGAAGGAAGAAATCCAAGCGAGAATTATGACCGGTAACCGTTGTATTTTTGCACTAAACAATTTATTAAGAAGCAAAAACATATCTAGAAAGGCTAAGATAAGAATATATAAGACAGTAATAAGACTTATTGTATTATATGCCAGTGAAACATGGACAATGAACAAATCCGAGCAAGTCTTGCTGCAAGTCTGGGAAAGAAAAGTCCTCAGGAAAATATTTGGAGGTAAATTATGGAATGGTATATGGATAAAAAGACCAAATATGGAATTAGAGGAGATGTATGGAAAGCCGAATATCGTAGGGATCATAAAGTCACAAAGACTGAGATGGTTGGGACACATCCAAAGGATGGAAAACACTAGACTGCCAAAAAGAATGCTAATGGGAGGAATAGGAGGGAAAAGGAAGAAAGGCAGACCGAAAACCAGGTGAAAGAAGGATGTTGAAAAAGACATAGAAAAACTTAAAATACCAAACTGGAAAAATAAAGCAACAAACAGAAAAGAATGGAAAAGAATAATAACCCAAGCCATGGGCCTTCTAGGCCTTGAGAGCTAAATTATATATACTAAAATTTAATGTTGGTATTTTGAATCTCCGTTGAAATTTGTTTTTGTCTGACTTTGTCTAGCTGTCATCACTAGCTCCTGTATATGTTTTCCGTGTCTTATCGATTCTCTTTATATGAATAGCGAAAAAAACTTTAACATAAGTACAAGACTTTTGGTCTATATCTGCAAAAAATATTTCATAATTTTCGCAATAATTAGCATACAATTTTAATTCTATATATGTTTTAGGTGACCCTTTAAGACATATAATGTTTTTTATTACTTTTGGAGTAAAACCAAAGCATAGATGGATAGTAAGATATGTTGCGACGTTTTCACTACTATATCTAGAAGCTATAATAATTATCTTTGTGGTAACAGTATTCATCAGCGGAACTTATAAACTTCTATTTTCATACATTCCGTTAGCATGTATAGTTCAACCAGTAAATATTATGATTATTATTTTTTAACTAGTTGATAAATTTATATAGATTAATAAATGTATCTTAGTCTTCACATTGATTCCATCCAATAATAGGTTAAAGCGGAGAAAAGTAATAGTTAATGACCATTTATCAATTGTATGATTCTTGTCATTCAGTTTTTGCTAAAAAAATTAGTTTTTGTCCATTTGTACATTTATTATTTAATAACTAATATGTGTGACGGATAATTCCACTAATGTAGAATAGTGCATTCAATGCAGGATGTAAGGTGGGTATGAAAGTTTTCGTTGTGTTAAGATAAAATATTTGTAATGGAGAAAAGAGAAAAACATGAAAATAAAATAAACATGTATTTAAATCATTTATATACATATTAACAATTTGCTGTTAATAAGTAAATATTATTATTGTAAAATATATGAGCCAGCCATATCACTAAATATGTGTATTTTAATTAATTTAGTATATCGGTAAGTCAGTATTACATGACAGGTTGCCAGGTAAATGAGGAAACTGAATTGGATGTTTATTTTTCAAAAAATTAAAACCCTAGACATCACAGGAGCAAAAGTAACAGTCGCCTTCATGGTTTTTTAGTACACTCCATACCATAGGAATGCCGAAGTGTAAAAAACTAGGCATACCTTTAGTCCAATTTTTTATTAGCCTTCATACACTGAAAGCACACTTTGTGTGGAGCCAAAGGTTTGTCCGAATCAAGTTTTATACAGAAGTAACGTTGATAAGCTGACATCCAAGGTTTATTCTTTTGGGTTTTAAGTGGTGTGCTCCATTTTTCTACTAAATATATCCAGCTTTTTATTCCATTTCACGTTTTATTTACGTCTTTTAATATAATTTGTGGTTTTTCTTTAATGATGATTTTGCAGATTCAGTCATGGGAAAGATACACCTTCTAAATTAAAGTAGCTTAATTAAAGTGTCAATCATTGACAAAATTTTTTACTACTATTGTCAAAATTTCCCTGAATTTGTATTCTTTAAGACCTACAAATGATGCAAAAGAGCGACGACAAATGAAGGAACTTCAACAATACCAGGATATTCCAATAGATTTTAAAAATCTGCATAAATTATATTTTAAAATGTATCAAATAAAACATTATAAAGGTAATCCTCTATTTTCTAATTTGAGTAAGTTTGCATTGTCTGTGCTAACTTCATCTCATTTAAATGCAAGTTGTGAAAGACAATTTTTAAAAGTTATATTAATAATTTAATAATTAATAAAACTTGATAAAGATGAAGTGCTGGAAAGATATGGTAACATTCACCTTATATGGAATTATGAATATGCATTTATTCCAATCCGTTTATCTTCAAAAGGGTTGTGTCAGTTTTACACCATCAAAAATTGTGGTTAAAACTATAAGTACGACCAATTTATATAACAGATAAGCTGATGACGAACTTCGATAAATTAAGTTAACATTAATTGAATAGTTAATATTTTTCACTTTAAGTTCTTTCCTTTTAAATAATTTGTTGATTTATTGTACTTGTTTGTTTAACAGTCTGCATTTGTTTCTTTCGAAGAAATTCGCCAGAAAATTAAGAAATCAAAAGAACGTTAGATGGTGGAAAGGTGCAATGAAATAGAACAATTGCAGGAAAAAGGAGATAGTTTTGGACTACATAAGAAGATCAAAGAAATATCGAATATACACAAAAGCCACCACAGAACAAGAATACGCAACGACAGAAACGAATACATAGAGTCAGAAGAGGAAATAGCAATGGCGTGGAAAGAATACGCAGAAAGACTTTTTAATGACGAAAGACCAACACAACCAACGCGCAAACTTCCTTCCGAAAACTTATCAGAGCCATCAATAATGCGAAGTGAAATAGAATATGCAGTTAGAACCACAAAGATGCATAAAGCAACAGGTCCAGATGAAATTAATATAGAAGCAATAAAACTACTAGACGAGGAGAATATCGAAATCTTGGTAAAGCTGTTCAATAGAATTTATGATACTGGTTACATTCCGCGAGAATGGCTGCAGTCATCCTTTGTGATGATCCCAAAAACAGCTAATGCCACAAAATGCAATGAACACCGCTTAATCAGTTTAATGAGTCACTTGCTGAAACTCTTCCTTAGGATATTACACTCAAGAATGTACAAGATACTAGAAGAACTTAGCGGGTCAACACAATTCGGTTTTAAGGGAGGACTAGGAACAAGAGAGGCAATTTTATGTTTTAACACTTGAATACAAAACTGTTTAGATCAACGAAAAGATGTCTACCTCACCTTCATCGACTACGAGAAGGCATTTGACAATGTTAAACATGATATCATGATGGAACTACTACATAGGGCCAACATTGACCAGAAGGAGATCAGAATTATTCAGAATCCATACTGGAACCAAATGGCAAAGGTGAGGATTGATCAAGACCAATATACGGATGAATTTGAAATCCAAAAAGGTGTCCGCCAAGGCTGCATACTCTCTCCGATGCTTTTTAATTTATATGTTGAAAATATATTTGCGGAAGCATTAGAAGACACGGAATTAGGCATTAAGGTGAACGGCATACCAATTAGCAACCTACGCTATGCGGACGACACAGTGATTATAACTGATAATTTGGAAGATCAGCAGTTATTACTTGATAGGGTGAATAGGATAGATAAAAAATATGGCCTGAAAATCAACATTTTGAAAACGAAATATATGGTCATTAGCAGAAACCCTTCAGAAAACCCGATAATATGCATAGGTGACGATCGCATAAAACGCGTGAAAACTTTTAAATACCTTGGCACCACAATCAATGACCAATCGGATCCACAACAAGAGATAAAAACCCGAATACAAATGGCAAGACAAGCTTTTGTAAAATTCAGACCGCTCCTATGTAAGCAAAACCTAAATTTCGAAATACGCTACAGAATGGTCAAGTGCTACATATGGTCCATCTTGCTTTATGGCATGGAAACGTGGACTTTGAATAAAACATCTATCAACAAACTTGAAGCATTTGAAATGTGGTCATTAAGAAGAATGATGCGCATACCTTGGGTGGATAGAATTCGAAACGATGACGTCCTTAAGAGAGCCGGCGTGGAAAGAGAACTCTTTAAATTAATTAAAAAACGCAAGATTGGTTACCTTGGGCACATATTGAGAGGAGCAAAATATGAAATACCACAGTTAATCCTACAAGGGAAGATCGAAGGTAGGAGAGGAGCCGGCCGCAAACAATTATCCTGGTTAAGGAATATTAAAGAATGGACAGGAATACACAATTCAGGCGAGCTGTGTCACGCCGCCAAGAACAGAATTCTAGTAATGAGATAGTCGCCTACGCACTTTGGTGTATGGCATGTTAAGAAGAAGAAGATTTGTGTCTTTTACAAAAAATTAAACATAGTACTTTTTCTACTTTGATCTCTTGTTTAATAGAATATAAGCAAGTAAGATAAGCCGCAGTATAAAATACGATATTTTGAACAAGGGCATACGATTTTCTGACTTCGAAGACCTGCCAATGCTGCCTTACAGAAAAACACCTAGGAAATGATTTTGTTTGGTGACCTCACATACTAATATTGCTAAATCGCTAAATATATATATATATATAAGCGGGGATCCTACAGCTTCTGCCGCTTCCCGCATTTCGATCGCCATCTTTTTCTATTTCTCCAGGTGTCTTCATCAATGGCTCTATCTTTTATGGTTTCAATAACACCTTGTATCCAAGACTTGGCTGGTCTTCCTCGTTTCCTTCTATTAAATCGCTAAATACTGCTAAATATGTTTTTCTCTTGGTTCTACCATGGTAAGTGCATACCCACCTTAAATTCTTTACGATAGAGTATATTTATTGTTAAGAAATTCAGCGTCATCCTGATTTTTCCTTAACAGGTCCAATTCCAATTAAAAAATAACGTTAAAAGACAGAGTACGGCTACCCCAATAAAAACACAGTATCTGCAGACATATACTTTTCGAGAAAAACGCAAACTTCGAAAATTTCGCCGTACTTATCTATAAACAATATTTAAGTGAAATATTTTCTATTTATCCGTAAATACGTCCAAAATATTTTGTGAGGTGGCCGTTTTTACAAATTTGTAGTTTAAACAAGTTTAGAGCAGATACTTTGTTTAACATTTTACCGGAGGTTAAATTCATATTAAAAAAAAATAGTACAAAACCATGGTATATAACGTATGGTCCTAAAGTTTTGGGAAAAATTTCACCTGGTCTGATTGAGAAGCAAAATGCATTTAGCAAAGAAGGCCATGGAATTGAAATGTCATCAGTTATTGACATTTAATAAACAAAGCAGAATATTTTGGTTTATGCTCTGCAAAATGTCTTATAAAATTGATAATCGTCGAGGTGTTTATAATATGGTTGGGCGAATGTCAAAACGAGATATTGTTAATATCTTCAAATCGACAATTTATCGCACATTCAGAGAATGTGAAGAAGGGACACCATGTGTTAACTTGCGTAAAAGTGGCCGACCGCGGATTTTGAACCATATAAGAGAGGCAAGACTAATTGAAGCAGCTAAGAACAAAATTGTGGTCTCACAGCGAAAACTGGCCAGAATATTTCATGTTGGAAGGACTACAGTATACAGGACCCTATCGAGTAACAATATTATTTACCGGAAAAGAAGGAAAGCTCCAAAATACACAGAGGATCAATTAGAGAGAATTCCGAGATGTTGCCGCGCGTTAAGGCGAGTGCATTTCATCAAAAAGTTGATCGTGATGGACGATAAAAAATATTTCACTTTGTCCAACTCTGAGATAAAGGGTAACGATGGGTTTTACACGAACGATTACAAAAATGTACGTGATGAAATAAAATTCAAAAGTAAGAAAAAATTTGAGGACAAAATTTTGGTATGGTGTGCAATTTCTGAGGCTGGCTTTATCTCACAGCCCTACATTGGTGTTGTTCGAGGCGAAGCCTTAAACACAAATATTTATATTCAAAGATGTCTCTCTAAATTGCTTCAGTTTGTGAACACACATCATGCAAATGATCAAATAGTCTTTTGGCCAGATCTTGCTTCATGTCATTACGCGAGGATTACAAGGGACTAGTACGAAACTAACAACATTACCTTTGTACCGAAAGCACACAATCCCCCAACCTACCTCAGGCTCGTCCAATTGAAGAGTTCTGGGCAATATTAAGTCGGAAAGTCTATAATAACGGATGGAAAGCACAAAATCAGGAACAGTTAAGACGCCGCATATATACAAAAATTAGAGAAATTGACGCCGAGGTATCAAAGGATGATGCAACGTGTCAGGGGAATTATTAGGCAAATCGAAAATAATGGTCCCTTGTCTGTCATTTGAATTTTGATTTATAATAGGGATAGTTCAGTTAAATTGTTGAATAATTAAATAAAAATATAAGATTATTGTGGTCAGAGTTATATGCTTTTGAAATTTTTCCCAAAACTTTAGGACCATACGTTATTTAGAAAAACTTTTATTTTCTTAAAAACAAAAAGACATATTATCGTTCTTAGCAGTTAATCTTCTTCAACAGACGTTATTAAATCTAATGAATCATTATTTACAGAAATATTTTCCCAAAAATCATTCTATTCCAGGAACTAAAGCCTTAAGGATAGCTTTTTTCTTTTCTTCTGGAATTACCCTAGTAAGTGTTAGTGGTTCGGGTAAGTAGTGATCAGCTGCATATTTTTTTTGCAAAAAGTCAAATTCAGTGTAGTCTTCGGTAAAGTTTGGTTTGAAAAATAGTGTTTTTGATCCTTTTCTAAAATTCTCTTCTTCAACTTAATTTGTTTGAAAATTTTTTAAGACATCGTTATTTTTTCTTGTGGCTCTTTTTGTTCTCCCATTTTTATGATTTTTCGATCTCTAAAACTTCTAAAGCCTTTCTTGAGGATTTGGTAACATCTTTGAAAATATTAAAATCGTATGCGTTCTCAACTTTATGTATTTTCTTTTCAATATTTCCATGGACCCCATCTGCTGACATATCGGTGTGACCTTTAGTTAAATATTTTATAGTTATTTCATTTACTGATAAATCTGGAAAGTTCAGAATCACAGTCAATGCCGAAAAAGTCGTCCAATTTTTGTTTTGGGCAGTACAATTGTCTGCTCAAAAAAATTAATTTTGCAATATCACGTGCTCTATTTATATCTGTAAAAATGGAATCAACGATGTTGGGTGCCTTTCATCCAGCCATTCCCTCGTGCCAAACTACGCAGTAGCTATTTAACCCAGATTCCTTAAAGATAGGAATAAATATTTCGTTGAAGCATATAACCTTTTAGCAAAAATAGTATCTTTAATCCCTGGCATTATGGGAAGCAAAATATCTTTTTGTAAGTCCATTGAGAAAAACGTTACATGTGCTGGTGAGATTTTTGCAAGAACCACATCGGATTTATAGAATTCGTTATAGTCGGTTCACAATTTGTTGATAGCTCACTACAAGTTTAACCCTAATTAGAAAACTGAAATACAGAGAGAATAGGCAATATGATATAATAGTAAAAACCAACCTAAAACTGACGGTTTAAGGCGTTTTCGACTAACCCACCTTCTGAATTACCTCCTTTTAAATGTAGTTACATTGGGTTTTTCGATTAACCTTGGGTAAACCTTTGCGAGTAAAGTTCAAAGCTACCATACATTTCAAACCTTAAAAAAACTTTTTTTTGCACATAGTAACAAAAAACAACACTATGTTACTAGCAAAGTTTTTTAATATTCTAACTCTACAATTCTAAGTTACGGTAAGATCAATAATGTTTTCATAGATAATATATGGTAGCTAATTATAATTTATTCTCTTTCATCCCTGAAGAAGCCAAATTAATTCTCTTTGGCGAAAACGTTCGGCGAAACAATTGATACTCATTAGAGTCTTTCTTGCAGATTTCCCCAATATTTAAGAGTTTACTATATATATATATATATATATATATATATATATATATATATATATATATATATATATATATATATATATATATATACTAGTCTTCTATAGCTGGCGCCGCTTCTTGCATCCTAATTTCCAGCGTTTTCTGTCAAAGCAATCTTCAGTTGTTAGATTTCTGGCGGTCATTGCATCGTCGACATCATCTCTCCAGGATCGTCTTGGTCTACCTCGTTTTCTTCTAGTTGGCGGAGTCCATTCTTCTGCTTTTTTTGACCATCTATATTTAGGCATTCTCCGAAGGTGTCCATACCAGTTAAGTCTTTAGGCTTCAATTGTGTCTATTATGTCTAGATCGATTTCCATTTCTCTCCGAATATCTTCGTTTCTCACCCTATCAGGTCTAGTGAGCTGGCAACATCGTCTCCAGTAGTTCATTTCCATGGCCTTAATTTTTGATTTGTTGCTTTGGTTTATTTCCCAGAGTTCGGCGCCGTACAGCCCAATACTTTCTATTATTGTTTTATAAATTCTTCTTTTATTTTTTTTGTTATTTTTTTATTCCATAATAATCCGTGTAGCTGTCTGGTGGCTGATCTTGCTTGGCCAATCCTGGAGTGTATTTCTTCGCTACTTCCTGCTTTTGATGTTATTTGGACTTCCAAGTATTTAAAATTGTCTTTTGGTTTTATAGTTCCCGTTTCGTTTAAGTGAGGTTCCAGAAGGTGAGAAACAAGAATCGTTGTTCCTATCCTCGTTTTGTTTCTCCCTGGTTGTCATCCCAGACTTTTTGGCAGTTTGGGGATGAATTTGTTCCTGTTCAGGAAATTCCAGTATGATTCCAGTTTCAACCCTCAGAAACTTAAGTGCTTTTGTTTTGGTGAAATCAGGTAACTTTTTGTTTCAAATTTTAAAGTCAAGATAGACATTTAAAAAAAAAATAATAATTGCTTTCATTATTTAAAAAGATAATTTTTTATTTGCTACAGTTTATAGCACAGTAACATTTGTAAGTTTTTTAGCAATAAAGTTTGTAAATGAATAAGACATAATTATGTAAGTTTTTTCTTGTTTATTTATTTTGGTATGAATCGCTGTAACTAATTAATTTTGTAACTATTTGTGGTGAGAGACAACAAAACTTTAATTTTTTCTAAACCATTTTGTTTGTTTATCTTGACTAAGTCTCTAACCCTTTATTTAGTTTCATTTGAAAAGATATATTTTTTATGTTTAATAATTATTTCAATAGTTACAACTAGCTGTTGTAATGGTTATCATTTGGCACCTCGAAGCGGCGTCCTTTTTAACTTGCTAGAGGTATTTCCTGTTTCCTTTTGTTTTGTTTGTCCCAAGAGATTTACGTTAGTACCCCATTGTTTCTTTTTTTGTAGTTGCTCCATTCCGGCCCCTTGCCATTTACTTATCCACGACCCCAGCTCTCCAAACAAACCCTGAGTGCCGTTCGCACAAGTATCGATTATTTTGCTTGCCCTATCTCCGCCCCAATAATTTCTATCCCCAATATTCTACCCCTTATAATAATACCCTATGTGGTAGGCAAAAATATTTCGTTACAACACAAGTACTTAAACAACTTTTTTGAAGGTTATGCGTTGGTTTCTTGAACTGAAAAACACGGTATCTGCCATATTCTGCGTTTGTAAAAACATTTTTAATTGAAGATGTGAAAATAAAATTAAAAACACAGTATCTGGCATATACTGTCTTTTACACTTCTGTATGAGAGATACCTACTGTGTTTTTCATTTAAAAATTAGAAAATTAAAGGTAGATACTGTATTTTACTATTCGAAAATCTTCAAAACCAAGTGATTTAAGTGGATTTTAAACCTAAAATATAATAAACAACATTAAGTTATACCCATAAAAGTAAAAAGTCAATTAAGAAGAAATTGTTAGATACTGTGTTTTTCATTGGGGCAGCCGAGTATGTCGATATAACACCTACACAATTTAGGTACCTAGTTACGGATAAAGTGTTTTATTTTATTTTTAGAGCTGTGCTGGTATGTCTATTATCGTATATCATAGTCAATCTATGACAGCTAGTTTGACAAATATATGTGAAACATCAGCAAAACTTGTTAAATACGAAAATGTTAAAAATACAGTGATAAAAGAGGCCCAGACATTAACTATTGTTTCATACACACTATTATTGTATAGTGTATACGTCCATGTTCTATTTGTAATATATGATGATCCAGATATTAACCCTTTTATATGGTTTGCAAATAAATTTGAAAATAAATACATTAGTTATATTATTCTACTGATTGCAAATATGTCTATTATGGTTGGTAAGTAATTAAAAACAAAAACAATATATTCATTCCTGTTATGTTCTTAACAAACGTTAGCTATAATAATTATTATAGTATTTTTAAAATTAATTCATTGTTTTTAGGAAAACTGTCTGTGAACTAATTTTATTCTACTGATGAAAATTATTATTACAGTAAAAATACACCTTCTTTCTGTTGTACGATTTTCTTTGATATTTCTCCTAATTATCAGTTTTACGATATTTTATTAGTTCCTACTTTTAATTTCTTATGATGGAGCCGAAATACCAATTTTTTTTATTAATTTTGATAAGAATATTTTTAGTGATATTCATGAGATTGTCATCTATAGTGCAAGTGAATAAATTATTAAATATAGAGCAAATAATTTTAAATTTTGAGCTATTAGAAGGGAGTCTCGAAAGTGATTTTGTCTGTAGTGTATATTAAAAAAGTAAAAGTGTTGATGGCAAATGGTGATTAAAAAAACATTGAGAGAGGCGTAAATTCAACAATATTAAATAATAATTATAAAATTAGGACAGGGAAAGGAAACTTGATTTACTAAAAGCGCAAGAAGTGAACATATACAAGAAAATCAAGATGGCCAACAAGGTAGAATAGTGCAGAATCAAAGAGATTACATCCTAATAAACCACCGATTTCAAAACAATATTAAAGATGTAAAAACTTACTCTGGTGCTGACATACACTCAAATCATAATCTATAAGATTAAATTATAAGAAGCGTAAATTCTTATCACTAATAATACAGTGGGTGGCCAAATTATTAGGGACAGTAAAAGATTTCTTAATTTTTTAGTTTCACTGATTTTTTTTTGCAATTTGTTGGCTTTAAGGCTTGCATTTATTTTTTGTATAAGAGATTGAGAAATTAGAGTCACAAAAACATTAGGTTTTGTTAGTAAAACCATTTATTTTTATCGCAAATTTTTTTTTAACATAATATGACTAATTTTAATATTTAGTGATGCCACCCTTTGCTGCAATTACAGCTTCTACGCGTCGGGGCATGCTCTGAATATAAACTCCTGCGTTGTGTTTTAAGTTAGGGTTATGATGCCATTCTCTAATAAGAGCTTCAATCAACTGCCGCTTCGTGGTGATAACATCTTTGGCGATCTCCCGTTTGGTTAACTCCCACATGCTCTCTATAGGGTTCATGTCAGGTGAGTGTCCCGGCCAGGGCAGAACTGCAATATTTTCTTTGATCAGATATGAAGTTACACTCCTGGCTTTGTGGCACGGTGCAGAATCGTGCATAAAAATGTAATTTTTTTCACCAGGGAACCATTCTTTGAGCTGGGGCAGTAGCCGAGTTTCAAGTACTCGCTTATACTGGTCCTGTCTCATTGTCCCTTCCACGATGTATAAGCGTCCCATACCCTTTGCCGAGATTACAGACCATACCATGACACTCACCGGATGTTTAACACTCTCCACAATGCAATCTGGATGGAACTGCTCCCCAGGACGTCGCGTCGTCGGACAAACGCACTTTTATCCACCAAAATCTGAAATGTTGATTCGTCGGAGAAGCATACCTGTAAAAATGATAATATTCGCTGTTCACAAACTTCATTCGTTAAAAAAAGTCATACTTACTCGACTCCAGTCTTCAAAAGTCATACTTCGGTGTTCTTTGGCCCATTGGAGTCTCTTTCTCTTCATGGCTTCGGTGAGCCGTGGTTTTTTCATAGGCCGGCGACCTAGCAGATTCTCTTCGGCCAGTCGTCGTCGTACTGTCCTTCTGGAAACATTAATTCCTTCATCATTAATCATCGTAGTCAGATGTGTCACACTCTTTTTACGATTTTGGAGACAAATATCCCTAATTTTACGATCAGTACGAGGAGTAGTAATTCTTTTCCTGCCACATTTTCCAACACGGCCCGGTTCCAATGCCTCGTTTGAATTCATTTTTATTTTTATTCGATTAACTACAGACTTTGAAACACCTGCAGTAGTTGCTATAACTCTCTGGGAAAGCCTCGAGTGCAGTAATAATGTTTTTATTTCTCTAATTTTCCCTGAAGACAAGTCTGCAATTTTGCCCATGCTAAAAAAATAATTTTGAATTTAAACAATCTTTTTAAATAAACTCGTGTCATTAAATGTAGCAAAAATTACTAAATAACAAATATTACTTACCTGTTAAATATATCTGATACGAAAACCGACCAAAAACAATTTAAAACGATTTGCAAATATTTTTAAAACCTCACTGCGGTGACAGCCGGTGACCAACTGAGATGCAACAATAATTATTATTTTATAGATAAGCAGTCTGCCAGTGTTGCCGCTTATCAAAAAATTTAATAGTTATACCAGAAGAATTACCAAGTAAAATACAGATATGAACACCAATTTTTTTGGTCAAAAAAATAATTTTAAAAAGAAAATACAAAAATATATGCAGTGTCCCTAATAATTTGGCCACCCACTGTATATTAAAATAATGACCAAGTTCAATTTTAACACGTTAAGTCCCGGACCATCATGATATAAGTTTTCTGTCAGACTGAAACATTTTTTTAATAATTTTAAAATAAGAATGTGTATAGCTATTTATTTCTATTCTAAAATAAAAAAAGATACATTTTTTTAAGTAAAAAACAGCACGTACCAACATGGTACCCACGGTCTATTTGTAATTATTTTTGTAGTTTGTTTTAATGCATGTACCATATTGGCTCGCACCAGGAAGATAATCAAATACCTTCTCCCTAAGATATTTTAAGTTTAAAAATACAAAAACAATTTATTTTTTCGAAGAACATGTCGTATGAATATTCACAAAACACTTAACATATATATGCGGTAGTAACGGCACATGCCGGACAAAAAGTGTACACCCTTTTGGCATTCTTCATGATGTTCTTCCTTCACGGTTCGAAAAGTTCTCATAACATACTGAACACCTTTCCCTTTTCTCTTTCTCGTCCAACATATGCAGAGGTGTTAAAGTGTTTTCAGAAGTTGTTTGTGTGCATATCTAATATTGTTAATTGGTGTTCCATTGACCTTGATTCCTGCTGTTTCTCCCTCAAGAGCTCTTTTCATAATTTCTTCAGAGTATGCATTGAATAGTAGTGGTGACA
Organism: Diabrotica undecimpunctata; assembly: GCF_040954645.1. Classification (NCBI taxonomy): domain Eukaryota; kingdom Metazoa; phylum Arthropoda; class Insecta; order Coleoptera; family Chrysomelidae; genus Diabrotica; species Diabrotica undecimpunctata. Next base: position 149,381,719 of record NC_092809.1, read on the forward strand.
ATACACACCCCTGTCGCACTCCTCTTTTAACTTCGAACTCTTCTGATGTGTGTTCATTAATGCGTACGTATGCCTGCTATTTATAATATAGATTTGTTATAATTCGAAGGTCATTGTGTTGTCGTTGTTTTGCTTTGAGGATGTCCATTAGCTCTTTGTGGCGGACTTTGTCGAAAGCTTTGTTGTAGTCTATGAAACAGACGTACATATCTTGGATCACATCTAAGCATCTCTGGATTAGTACGTTAAATGCAAATAGAGCTTCACGGGTACCTACGCCATTACGGAATCCAAATTGTTTAGTTTCAGTAACCAACAAATCTGGCACTTGACGTGACGGATAAACAGTAGGTAGAAATATATTGGTTTGTGGTCTGTAAGTTTTGCAATTTCTTCCTGATTTATTCGTGAAGTAAAGGATCTTCTTCTTCTTAAATGCCTATCCGTTCTGGATGTTGGCGATCATCACGGCTAGCTTTACTTTGTTTATTGCAGCGCGGAATAGTTCAGTGGTAAACTAAAGGATAGTTCGAACTTATTAAGACCATCTGGGTTTGGCACATCGCTCTATGTCATTTTATTTCTTGATACAACATCGTCAATAAAAGCTTCCAGGCTAACGTTTTTATATTCAGCTTTTTCTACAAAGCAAAAAAAAGTAAACTACAAACAGAAATTGTGCATTCCTAAATAACTTACCTATCCTTCTTGTTTCACGCTTCTTTTGTTTAGAACTAGGACCTGCAATAAATTCTTTGAAGTTTTGTGTTTGTCAGCAAATTTTAGCTTTTTTTCTACGAGACTCATATTCACTACTGCCTGAGTCTGAAAAACCATCAGTAACATTTTTATTGTACACTGGATTGGCATCGGAATCATAAAACGTACTTTCAGGAATACTGATATTATTAAAGTCACTCTCCTCAGCAATTCTGCGAAGTTTGTCTTCCGATAGTCCTTTATGGAAGATAATCTTCTTTTTTAGTTCCATTTCGTTGGTAAGTTTCATTTTTCAATTCTTTTTGAACTAAATATCCCCCATTCTAGATTTATAGACCTACGTCCCAAAGCTCGTCATTGTATTCTTCAAAACACTTAAGTGTCGGTTTGTACAGTGAACATACTTGGGCCTATTATTCTTTATTTCTCTTTTAGTTCCAAGACTAAACGTCCCGTTGGGTCAACTTTTATGCCACCGAAAGTAATGCCCAACTTCTGGGCATCCCTCTATCTTCACTATCCCTGTCAGGTCAAGTTAAGTTACACAAGTATAAAGATCTGCAAGATTTACAGTCACCAAAGTATGTTTTAATGAACTATCATAAAAATTATTAGAGTTATGTATAAAAAATTATATAAGAACTGTGTGAATATATTTGTTACCAATAACTCTAAACCATATACTTATTTCCAGGTTCCTTTGCTGTCGTATATTGTGTATTTTTTTCTGTATATTTTTGTTATCACATAAAATTGCAATATATTTGGTTGTTTAATTGGATTAAGCAAAAACTAATGCATACGAATTTTAATCATGAAGAACTATATTATCAAAAATATGTTAAAAAGTATTTGAAAACTTTGGTAAAACATCACTTGCTTATCAAACGGTAATGGTAAAAGTATTGCATGTTTTAATTTTATTATTGAATTCTTCATTTTTTATTTTTTAGATCCATAGTTTTGGTAACAAACTTTTGATCCAACATTTTATTTAAGACTACAAACCATATATATATATATATATATATATATATATATATATATATATATATATATATATATATATATATATATATATATTATATATATACATATATAAGACTACATACCATATTTATATATATATATATATATATATATAGAAATATATATATATATATATATATATATATATATATATATATATATATATAGAAAAGAAATTTAATCTTTGCAGATAAGTTAAATAGTAAACTCTTAAATATTGGGGAAATCTGCAAGAAAGACTCTAATGAGTATCAATTGTTTCGCCGAACGTTTTCGCCAAAGAGAATTAATTTGGCTTCTTCAGGGCTGAAAGAGAATAAATTATAATTAGCTACCATATATTATCTATTAAAACATTATTGATCTTACCGTAACTTATAATTGTAGAGTTAGAATATTAAAAAACTTTGCTAGTAACATAGTGGTGTTTTTTGTTACTATGTGCAAAAAAAAGTTGTTTTAAGGTTTGAAATGTATGGTAGCTTTGAACTTAACACGCAAAGGTTTACCCAAGGCTAATCGAAAAACCCAATGTAACTACATTTAAAAGGAGGTAATTCTTTGAATTGTCGGCAATAACTAAATTTTTGATTTTTAGAAAGTTTAAAAGTGAGGTTCTGTTTTAGCCAGAACGCTCCTTCCTTCCTATTTCACCTTCCTTCGCGACTAACAATGCTGATCCTGATGTCTTAAGTGGGAACTCAGTCTCGGATACATATCAACAAATATTTTTCATTACCATATTTTAGAGATATCACTCCGGGGTTAACAAGGATTCTGAAAAGTGTTGAAAATAGCTTTGGTAATAATAATAACAACATTAAACTTAATGTGGCTTGTAGATCAGCCCTAACAATTAATAATCTTTATTCTAAGATAAAAGATAAGACTACCATAGATAGGCTTAGTAACATTGTCTACAACATTCCATGTCTCTCTTGCAACAATTCCTACATCGGTCAAACATCTCAATTATTGAAATCACGTATTACACTACACAAAAGTGATTCTCGGCTTCACCCTGACCGTTGTGCATTAGCCAAACATGTCCATTCCACTGGTCATCTCATGGACTATACGAACACTACAATTCTCCACCGTGAGAACAATAAATCTAAAAGAGAGTTCATCGAAATGTCTTATATTTTCCTTAACGATTTCTCCATTAATTTTAAGAGTGACATTAAGAATCTAAGCGATATATACCACTTCTTACTTAAATCAGATACCAAGAACAATACAACATTACAGATAATTAATTTGACTGATATATCCATTAACAACTAACCTACCTTTATAATTAATTTTCATTAACTAAAAAAGATAACTTTCCCTTGCTTTTCTTAGATACATCTCAATAAGATATAATAATGCATGAACAATATCATATAATTAAATAAAGAAAATCAAAATAATATTTCCCTATACTGGGATTTAATTTCATTCGTTTTATACGAATGAACCTTAACGACATAAAGATTCATAAGAACTACTAAATTTGTCAGCGCTTGCGTTCTGGCTAAAACAGAACCTCACTTTTAAACTTTCTAAAAATCAAAAATTTAGTTATTGCCGACAATTCAAAGAATTACCTCCTTTTAAATGTAGTTACATTGGGTTTTTCAATTAACCTTGGGTATACCTTTGTGTGTTAAGTTCAAAGCTACCATACATTTCAAACCTTAAAAAAACTTTTTTTGCACATAGTAACAAAAAACACCACTATGTTACCAGCAAAGTTTTTTAATACTTTAACTCTACAATTCTAAGTTACGGTAAGATCAATAATGTTTTAATAGATAATATATGGTAGCTAATTATAATTTATTCTCTTTCAGCCCTGAAGAAGCCAAATTAATTCTTTTTGGCGAAAACGTTCGGCGAAAGAATTGATACTCATTAGAGTCTTTCTTGCAGATTTCCCCAATATTTAAGAGTTTACTATTTAAGTTATCTGCAAAGATTAAATTTCTTTGCTATATATATATATATATATATATATATATATATATATATATATATATATATATATATATATATTGGTCAGATAAATGAAAATTACTGAATTCTCGGGAAGAACCGCGTTGAGAATTTAAAACTCGACGTTTCGGCACCCATTTTTGAGCCATTATCAAGAGTGATACGGTTCGGTTCGAGTTCGGGGTCTCAATCTGCCTACTCCCCTCACTCGAGACGTACCAGTATCGTGTTCTATATTGCAAGAACTGTCTTTCGGCACTGAGGTCTCAATCTGCCTACTCCTCAGTGTCGAGTGACAACAGCGAGTATAAAAGCAGCCACACAGGGTAAGACCGGTTGTCACTCGACACTGAGGAGTAGTCAGATTGAGACCTCAGTGCCGAGAGACAGTTCTTTCAATATAGAACACGATACTGGTACGTCTCGAGTGAGGGGAGTAGGCAGATTGAGACCCCGAACTCGAACCGAACCGTATCACTCTTGATAATGGCTCCAAAATGGGTGCCGAAACGTCGAGTTTTAAATTCTCAACGCGGTTCTTCCCGAGAACTCAGTAATTTTCATATATATATATATATATATATATATATATATATATATATATATATATATATATATATTGTAACGAAATTGTTTTGCCTACCACATGGGGTATTATTGTAAGGGATAGAAAATTGGGGATAGAAATTATTGGCGGAGATAGGACAAGCAAAATAATCGATACTTGTGCGAACGGCACTCAGGGTTTGTTTGGAGAGCTGGGGTCGTGGATAAGTAAATGGCAAGGGGTCGGATTGGGGCAACTACAAAAAAAGAGACAATGGGGTACTAACGTAAATCTCTTGGGACAATCAAAACAAAAGGAAACAGGAAATACCTCTAGCAATTTAAAAAGGACGCTGCTTCGAGGTGCCAAATTATAACCATTACAACAGCTAGTTATAACTATTAAAATAATTATTAAACATACCAAATATATCTTTTCAAATGAAAGAAAAAAAGGGGTTAGAGGGTTAGCCAAGATAAACAAACAAAATGGTTTATAAAAAAATAAACATTTATTGTTGTGTCACAAAAAGTTACAAAAATACAGATGGCACAAAAATTACTATATTAGTAGTTACAGAGATTTATACCAAAAATAACCAAAAAAAAATTTCATGTACTCCTATTCGTTTGCAAACTCGGGAGAAGCTACAAAAACTTACAAATGTTACTGAGCTATAAACTGTGGCAAAAAAAAAATAAAAAAATTATTGCAAATAAAAAATTATCTTTTTAAATAATGAGAGCAATTATTATTAAAAAAAAATGTCTATCTTGACTTTAAAATTTAACACAAAAAGTTACCTGATTTCACCAAAACAAAAGGACTAAAGTTTCTGAGAGTTGAAACTAAAATCATACTGAAATTTTCTGAACAGGAACAAATTCATCTCCAAACTGCCAAAAAGCCTGGGATGACAACCAGGCAGAAACAAAACGAGGATGGGAACAACGATTCTTGTTCCTCACCTTCTGGAACCTCACTTAAACTGTAACTATTGACTGCTCAATACTAAACATGTAACTGCTATGGTCACTTTATACTATATTTCCATGGCAAAAAAAGGAAAAAAAAAAGATTACGAATCTGATGCTAAATTCGGACTCCAACAAAACTAAGCACGCCTTAATCAGCGGCCATCTTTACCGAGAGTGAACACTTACTTTTAAAATTCATTCGCACAATCTTGGTATAAACAAAACATATAAAGTGGAATATTTATTTAAAACACAGAATATCCTAAAAGAGGCTTCGATCAAAAAATACCGACAAAATACGCATCATGCAATATCGTGAAATATAAACAAACTATAAAATGGTTTACATTAACTTCGGCGACGTAAAGATGAATTGGAAGAATTCGGTGTTTTAATACGTACGAATGGAATTTGAAATATACTAAAATATTCGTCGATTGCTTTAGCAAATACCAGGGGATTTCAATAGAAAACCAAAGAGTTTTCAAATGCTACAATATATATATATATATATATATATATATATATATATATATATATATATATAGTTTGAGTTTAGTTCTTGAACCTTAATATATATTTTTTTAGTGGATTTTCTTGGGCTTAGGTTAATAAAAAAATTTGATTTGGTACTAAGGCATTTTCATATATTTATTCGACGTTTCGGCAGGAAATCCATGCCTTTTTCAAGAAGTAATATTGACTAAAAAAACATTTTATGACAGACATAATACGATTTAAAAGTTAAACTTTTGACTTACCAAGCATGTAAAAATTTGTTACTAAAAAGTAGACGTCACAATTAAAATAATATTAAAAACATAGGACATACCCACTAAGTCACTACATGTAAAATATATTTTAGATCTAATGTGTTGTTTATTGAAGTTAGTTTATCGTTTAAACAACCAGTTATTTTAACATCATAGGCGTTCTGAGATTGTCTTATTATGTGTTTTTAAATTAAGTTAAAATATGTTTTGTTCAAATTTTTGACATCTTTTTTATCATTTATTGCATTATTATTTTTTTTTTATTTGTATAGACTCTAGAAGCTCTCTCTTTTTCCTGTTGGCTTCACTTTTTAGGATTTTGGTTTTCTCAAAATCAAATTTATGTTTTTTTTCGTTTTCATGTTTTGTGAGGGCGGTTGAGTTTTTTTTGTCATATTTGTGGGAACGTATTCTTGAGTTAAGTAGCTGACTGGTTTGTCCAATATAAACTCCATCACAATTCGAGCAGGGAATTTCATATACAACATGCGATCTTTTTAATAGAGGGGTTTTTGTTTTTAATCTTGTAAAATTCTTTTTCAAAAGATTGTGCCCTTTATGAGCAACCATAATATTATGTTTGGACAGAAGATTTGCAATTTGTTCTGATAATCCTTTTATATAGGGAAGAGACATATAGTTTTTCTTTACCGTGTTGGTTTCATTGTTATTATTGTTATTGTAAAATTTATGCAGTCGCGATTTGAAAGTGTTGTCGATAAGGTGGTGTGGGTATGAATTAAGTGTTAGTGCTGTTTTTGCTTTTTTAATGGCCTGAGGTCTATTAATAGGATCGGATAATCTAATAGCTCTATCGGCGAGTCCGATAACTACTGATTTCTTTTGAGACAGGGGATGATGAGAGTTGAAATTCAGATATCTCGATGACCAGGTTTTTTTGGTGTACCATGAAGTAGTTATAGTGCTGTTTTCTCTATGTAAGGTCAGGTCCAGAAAATTAATTTGATGATTTTTTTCAATTTCTAATGTAAATTTTAGTTTTTGGTGAAAGTTATTGAATTCATTTAGTAAAATATCCATTTTATCCTCTGGTGCTACGCTCAAGCAGTCATCTATATAGCGATAGAAAAAAGGTATATCAAAATCTATTTTATTTAAAACAATTTCCTCTAGATGCTCTAAAACTAATTGAGCGATGGCACTGGATATGCTAGCACCCATAGCACATCCATCTGTTTGTTGGAAGATTTTGTTTTTATATAGGAAATAGGTTGATTTTAATGTTGTTTCGACTGCTAGCAGAAATTCTTCTAGAGGGATGTCTGTGAACGCTTTGATTTCATTCCACTTTTTTTTAATAATGTCTTTCGCTAAAGCTATTGGAATATTGGTGTATAAAGATACCACATCGAGAGAAACTAATTTATAATTTGGAGGTAAATGTATATTTTTGAGTTTTAATTTCAGGTGATCAGCGTCTTTTAAATAATGTGGATTTTTATTTATTACGTTGGAAATAATGTTCTTCAAATATTTTGAAAGGTTTTCAAAAGGAGACTGAATGCATGAAACAATAGGTCGCAGCGGCACACCCTCTTTATGTGTTTTGGGTAGACCGTATATTTTTGGAATTACAGCATTATGTATCTTGAGCGAATTAGCAGTGTTAGGTGAGATGTAGCACATTTTTTCCCATCTGTCGACTAATTCGTTATTTCTTTTTTGGAAAATATTTGTAGGATCATTTTTCATTTCACGGTATGTTGTGTTGTCATTCAATAGAGAATTCATTTTACTGTCATAGTCTTCGGACTCCATAATAACAGTCTTGTTAGTTTTGTCAGGTTTCAGAACAACTAAATTGGGGTTCTCGTTTAAAAAAGCTTTTGTCTTTTTAATTTAGAAAACCGAGAACCCCAATTTAGTTGTTCTGAAACCTGACAAAACTAACAAGACTGTTATTATGGAGTCCGAACAGTAAAATGAATTCTCTATTGAATGACAACACAACATACCGTGAAATGAAAAATGATCCTACAAATATTTTCCAAAAAAGAAATAACGAATTAGTCGACAGATGGGAAAAAATGTGCTACATCTCACCTAACACTGCTAATTCGCTCAAGATACATAATGCTGTAATTCCAAAAATATACGGTCTACCCAAAACACATAAAGAGGGTGTACCGCTGAGACCTATTGTTTCATGCATTCAGTCTCCTTTTGAAAACCTTTCAAAATATTTGAAGAACATTATTTCCAACGTAATAAATAAAAATCCACACTATTTAAAAGACGCTGATCACCTGAAATTAAAACTCAAAAATATACATTTACCTCCAAATTATAAATTAGTTTCTCTCGATGTGGTATCTTTATACACCAATATTCCAATAGCTTTAGCGAAAGACATTATTAAAAAAAAGTGGAATGAAATCAAAGCGTTCACAGACATCCCTCTAGAAGAATTTCTGCTAGCAGTCGAAACAACATTAAAATCAACCTATTTCCTATATAAAAACAAAATCTTCCAACAAACAGATGGATGTGCTATGGGTGCTAGCATATCCAGTGCCATCGCTCAATTAGTTTTAGAGCATCTAGAGGAAATTGTTTTAAATAAAATAGATTTTGATATACCTTTTTTCTATCGCTATATAGATGACTGCTTGAGCGTAGCACCAGAGGATAAAATGGATATTTTACTAAATGAATTCAATAACTTTCACCAAAAACTAAAATTTACATTAGAAATTGAAAAAAATCATCAAATTAATTTTCTGGACCTGACCTTACATAGAGAAAACAGCACTATAACTACTTCATGGTACACCAAAAAAACCTGGTCATCGAGATATCTGAATTTCAACTCTCATCATCCCCTGTCTCAAAAGAAATCAGTAGTTATCGGACTCGCCGATAGAGCTATTAGATTATCCGATCCTATTAATAGACCTCAGGCCATTAAAAAAGCAAAAACAGCACTAACACTTAATTCATACCCACACCACCTTATCGACAACACTTTCAAATCGCGACTGCATAAATTTTACAATAACAATAATAACAATGAAACCAACACGGTAAAGAAAAACTATATGTCTCTTCCCTATATAAAAGGATTATCAGAACAAATTGCAAATCTTCTGTCCAAACATAATATTATGGTTGCTCATAAAGGGCACAATCTTTTGAAAAAGAATTTTACAAGATTAAAAACAAAAACCCCTCTATTTAAAAAGATCGCATGTTGTATATGAAATTCCCTGCTCGAATTGTGATGGAGTTTATATTGGACAAACCAGTCAGCTACTTAACTCAAGAATACGTTCCCACAAATATGACAAAAAAAACTCAACCGCCCTCACAAAACATGAAAACGAAAAAAAACATAAATTTGATTTTGAGAAAACCAAGATCCTAAAAAGTGAACCCAACAGGAAAAAGAGAGAGCTTCTAGAGTCTATACAAATAAAAAAAAATAATAGTGCAATAAATGATAAAAAAGATGTCAAAAATTTGAACAAAATATATTTTAACTTAATTTAAAAACACATAATAAGACAATCTCAGAACGCCTATGATGTTAAAATAACTGGTTGTTTAAACGATAAACTAACTTCAATAAACAACACATTAGATCTAAAATATATTTTACATGTAGTGACTTAGTGGGTATGTCCTATGTTTTTAATATTATTTTAATTGTGACGTCTACTTTTTAGTAACAAATTTTTACATGCTTGGTAAGTCAAAAGTTTAACTTTTAAATCGTATTATGTCTGTCATAAAATGTTTTTTTAGTCAATATTACTTCTTGAAAAAGGCATGGATTTCCTGCCGAAACGTCGAATAAATATATGAAAATGCCTTAGTACCAAATCAAATTTTTTTATGAACCTAAGCCCAAGAAAATCCACTAAAATATATATATATATATATATATATATATATATATATATATATATATATATATATATATATATATATATATATATATATATAGAACTACATAATATATAATTCTTTAGAAAAATTTGGAGCAAACTGTATTTCTGTGAATGTTGCACATGTGATTTGGGCATTTTCACACACTTACTTAGTTTTTTTGTCAGCTTAACTTGGACATAGGTGGCATCTTAATTTTTTGACCGGTTTAGGTTCAACAGAGGGTACAGGAAGTGAAGTACCACCAAGTTTTAATATTATATCTCTTAATTCACGACTAAGTGATCTAACATCACGGCGCTCAATAAGTGGTTTTACTAGGCCATTCCAAGATTTTTTTAAAATATTTCTCCTTGCAATATCGTCTAAGTAAACGACTTTTTTTATTGTAGTTAGATATTATTATAGCATTGATGTCTATTATATTTAGAATTGTGTTAAAACTTGCCATTGGCCAACGACGTATTCTTCGTGAAATTTTATAATTGGCTCACAATTGATCTAGTGCATCTACATCTACTTTATGGGCATTATAGTTCATAATAATATCAGGTTTATTAGTGGTCGCATCAATTTTCTGATCTTGATGCATCGTAGAGAGCCATACTATAGTCCGATTTCTATTGGAACATATGAACAAGTAGTTATATTTTCATTATATCTAAAAATTGAACAGGAAACTGATCGTTTTCTCCTTCTTCTTCTAAATGTGGCTATCTTCTAGAGATGTTGCATTAGCTTTGTGTCCTCCAATTATAAAAACTGGCAGGACCCTGGTCTACCTGGTCTTTTGGCATACGACCGTTAGGGCCTCCACTGCCCCTACGAGTCCGACACCAAAATGAAGGTGCCACGCCACGTACACAAGGCACGTTTCGTGGGGCTCCAGCTTTCCCGTAGTACCTGTGTTGCGAGTACCTCACCTATCCGTTATCCCCTCACACAGGCAGACAGGTGACGCAGACAGAGGAATTTCCACCTCGCACGTAGACAGGTCGCCGCCGAGGATCTCTCCTCTACCACTCTTAAATCTCCTGGTGGTTACGTGCCGGGACACCAACACCACGATTGGCACAAGGCCAAAAGAGGTGTGTACGGGCCTAGCTCGTTCAACCTCGCCTGGGTCTCTTGGAATGAGAGTATAGTGGTCCCTAGAGAGTCTCGTCTCGGATACTAGGAGTGTAGACCGGTGACCGTGACGTCTAAGCGTCCGTGTGCGTTTCTACAAACCCGACACCTCAAACGACGGCTCTCCACCCCTCGATTCCTACCCATAAGTTGCCTCTTACGACAGGCAGGGCCTTCTCGCCTCGGCCGTATTCTTATCTCCGCGAGCCGAACGGAGAAAGAGAGATGTTGGAGAATAGTTATGTTACTTGTGTGGTGTATATATGAAACCCTCAACATACGTCAGTAGCACCATATTTTAAATGCCTCTAATCGTTTTATGGCATCTTCTGAAAGGCTCCAGCTTTCTACTTCATAGAGCAGGACACTAAGGACGTAACATCTAAGAATTCTTGTGCGTATATTTATACTTGAAGATAAGTTGCAGAGAATCTTCCTAAGGCTGTTGAAAGAGCTTCTGGCTTTTTCAATACGAGTTTTTATTTCGTAGCTGTGATCAGAAATATCCTTAATATTGCAATATCCCAAATAGTATATTTTTTCAACTTTTTATAACGGTGTATTGCCTATTGTGATTTGGGCGTTAATGTTGGTGTTCTTACTAATGATCATTATTTTTATCTTATTGCAATTTAGTTTTACGCCGTATTTGTTACATGCTTCTACAACGTTATTCATTATCCTTTGGAGCTATTTGCTAGAAACACTGTATCGTCTGCATATCTAATATTATTTACAAGTCGGCTATTTACTGCAATCCCATCTTCTGATTCGTCCAAGGCCTCTATAAAGATGTTTTCAGAGTATATGTTAAATAATGCCAGTGACAATATGCAACCCTGTCTATTTCCTTTTTCGACTGTGAAGATCTCGGACAATTCATTTTCTAATCGTACTTGTTCTTTTTTTTGGAGATATAAGTTTGAGCTCAGTCTCCACTTTAAAAAGTGGAATGAATATTAGATTGTATAGTATTGTATATACACATATCTCCAAAAGTTTGGAATATTGAAATATTTCATCTTTTTATTGATTTTTATATATAAACTGTTTTCAATAATTAAACATCATTTTGTTTCAATTCTCAACAATACTGAATAAATCTCAAAACCAGATAAACGATATGCAAAAAAATTATTTATTCTCTTGAAGTGAAAAAGTTACAATGTACAACTTACATTTAAAAGTAAATTAGTATAGAAAAAAATAATTTTTAATAAAAATAATAATTAGTAAGTCCTCAATTGGTCTGTATGCATGCCTGTAGGCGATTTGGCATGCTGCCGATTAAATGGTCGAGCTGGGCTTGCGGAATTCTCTCCTATTCTTCACGGACAGCATCTTTTAGTTCTCGAAGTGTAATAGGGGGATTCTTTCGCTTCTTGATGCGTGTTTTGAGAATGTCCCAAGCATATTGAATAACGTTCATGACGGGGGAATTCAAGGGCCACTGTAATGTAGATATTTCTTCTTCTTCTAGAAAATTTTGTACTGCTGTTGTTCGATGAGGAGGTGCGTTGTCATGCATAAACACAAATTCATCACCTACTGCCCCTCGCAATAGAAGTACGATAGAATTTAAAATTTCCTCGATGTACACAGTACCAGTGACTCTTCTCCATAGAACCAGCAGTGGCGTCCGTGTACCACACATAATACCACCCCAAACCATAATACTGCCACCTTCAAATGGGACACGCGGTTGGGCTGTTTCTAGTCGGGTTTGTCGTCATGGGGCCCTCCAAACCTGTGTTGTTCGCGAATCAGATACCAAGCCAATTTTTGACTCATCAGAGAACATCACGTTATTCCAGTTAGGACCATGATGCACCATTTCTCTAGCCCATTGCAACCTTACTATTTTGTGTTGGTAGATTAGTTTAGGAACACGTAGCGGTCTTCTACGATATAAATTTACTGCATTTAATCTGCGTGTTATTGTTTGCCATGAAATATTCAGTCCTTGAAGCCTAGAAATTTCTCTGGATATACCACTTGTAGATTCCAGACGATTTCTACGAGCTACAGTGGTATTTGCCGGTCTTGTGCTGCTATTGTACATCGACTTCTACCACTTCTGGGACGATCCTTAACGTCATTTGTATCTTGGATTTTTTTTAATTTTCGATACAGCACTCTGAGTAGCACCAACAATATTCGCGTTATAACTTTGACTAAAGCCCTGTTGTAACAAAGAAATTAATCTAGGTATGTCAAAATAAGATATCACGTTTCTAGGCATTTTTAAACGGCTCAACTCAAATTTAAACAAAAACTAAAAAAATGTATAAATACGCTAATCAGCGTACGTGTATCAGAATGTGATCAAAATCATACAAAAACGATTCAAATTTTTTATCATTTTCCTTTAAAAACGCTTTAGAATGAGTATTAATAACAATTTTAAAACCACCATAGGCGTAGATATATTATTTGTACATATTCCAAACTTTTGGACATGTGTGTAGAATAGTAGTATATAGTATACTAGATGTTGTAGTAGTAGTAGATGTGAAATAGCTTTCTTCGCAAGCGCTGTGATTTGGGGTGCCTTTGAAAGCTTTAAAATTTCACCATGCACCTTATCAGGTCCTGGTGATTTCCCATCTTTAATCCGCTTAATGGCCATAGCTACTTCTTCGTTTGTTATTTTTGGACCATGAGAATTGTTTATTTCAGCTGTTCTCTATTTTTCTTAAATTCAAAAGAAATTGGTAGCTTATTTGGCTCAAAGGCCCTGCAATTGTCAAACTTTGCGTTTTCGGTACAGTACACCGTTTCTACGGACATGAATTAATTATCGCAAGTAATAGTTCTATTTATACATTCAATTAGTTTTATAAGTTTTAGAACAGTTTGGGTTGAAATTGATAATGTTCTGTCAGTTGTATCCTCCCTGCCTTTGTACACAAATGTATTATATAAATAGAAAGCTCTGTAAACGCATCAGCATAATATTTTTAAACCATATTTTATAGGCTTATTAGGCACGTACATTTGTAACCTGCGTTTACCGCGAAAAAGAACTAACATCTCAGCTATGAGATTAACACCGGGTGTGTAATACCTTTGTACATTGGATATAAAATGATCCCAATCTTTCTTACTGCAGCTAAACTGTCTTTATATTTTCTAGCTTCTCTGGTAGTTAAACAACCAAACCTCAAAGAAGACTATACAGGGTGAGTCATGAGGAACTTTACATACTTCTATCATATGTAGAGTCCCTCAGGGAGCATATCATGTGGCCACTAAAAAATGTCAACTCCTCTTCTTGATTAATTAACAGGGTGATTTGTGTAATTGACCATTTATTTCATTTTACTGTAGTGTTTATACGGCTCATTTGATTTTTTTAATTTTTGCATGATACAGTACAGTACTATCAAGCATTCGACTGGTATTAGCTAAACTAAAAAATTCCAGGACTGGCTTTGGAAAAATTAATTTAGGGATTCGTATTAAATCTCGCACCCTGTATAATTTTTTTAAATGCAATAAGTGATTTTAAAACTACATAAATAGCCAATGAAAACGACATATGCAACAATGTTGTCGCACTTTTATTAAATTTTTAGTGAACGATCAAATCTTACCAAAAATAGAACAACCATAATGAAGTATCAAATTATAGGGTATTAATTTAAACAAATGTTATAAATTTCAAACATTTTAATTAAAATGAGTTCCTACAACATAATCTAATACGTAGAAAATTAACATCTTTACTGTCACTTTGTATTATCTCTACGATAGAATCAATTGTTTTTCAATTTTAAATTTTTACTCATAGATCGTATTGGGGCATTATTTTCGATAAATAATAAATTAAATTGATTAAAAAGTCAAACCTCTTGTATGTGTTAGTTTTTGTTGATTGTAAATAATTAAAATTTTATGTCAAATAATAGTACATTGCATCAACTGTACTAAATAAAAATAAATCTAAAAAAATAAATATATATAAGGTTGAATGCTCGAATAAATGAACTTTGATCAGATAAAAGGCATATATCGAGCACAGTTTAATTTAATCTTGCCCAAGTACTTTCGATCCCTAGATCATCTTCAGGGGCATTTCTAAGGGTAATGTACATTTATATGTTTATGACATCTTGTTCTTGCCGGATAGGCCACAATTGACGAAATGCCCCTGAAGATGATCTAGGGATCAAAAGTACTTGGGCAAGATTAAATTAAACTGTGCTCGATATATGCCTTTTATCTGATCAAAGTAAATCTAAAAAAGTTTAAAATGAAGGTTGGCGTTGACCGTTTGACGTTTCTTGATATTTTATACCCATTGTCATTATTGTCATTATCAATTGTTATTTATGTGTACCAGAATACATATTTCTTCTGTCTATCTACGTTAAGTACATTGTGTTAGTTTTGGTAGAGCTTTTGTTACTTTCGTTCAAAATGCCACATCAGTTTTCGACCACAGAATATGCAGACATAATATTTGTTTATGGATTCTGTAATGGGAATGGTAGGGCTGCTAGTAGAGAATATCGCAGGAGATTTCCTAATCGTCGAACTCCCAGTCATCCAACATTTGGGTCAGTTTTTAATTATTTGCGAGAAAATGGCACTTTTCCTAGTGGAACAACAGAGCGACATGTAGATGAAGCGCAGGAAAATGACATTATGGACGCCGTTACTATGAACCCTACAATAAGCACTAGACAAGTAAGTCGAGAACTCAATGTTACTCAATCAAAAGTAAGTAGAATCTTACAAAAAAATAATCTATACCCATATCACATTCAAATGGTTCAGCGACTATATGCTGGAGATGAGATCGATAGGTTGGAATTTTGTAGATGAATTAACAATAATCGACCAACGCTATACAGGAAACTATTTACAGATGAAGCCCAATTTACCAGAGAGGATAAATAATTCACAAAATTCACATGTGTGGGCAAAAGAAAATCCCCATGCTATTCGAGAACGTCGTTCTCAGTTAAGGTTTTCGGTTAACGTGTGGATTGGTGTCATAAATAACCAATTAGTAGGTCCTTACTTTTTTGATGGTCCTTTAACAGGGCAGGTCTATTTGAACTTTCTACAAAATATTTTGCCGAATTTGCTTGCCAACGCGAACGTTGCTATCCGAGGGATGTATTTTCAGCATGATGGGGCACCCCCACACTTTTTCTGGCAGTGAGACAACATCTCAATAATGTTTATGGCAACAGGTGGATAGGACGTGCAGATCCTATTTCGTGGCCTTCAAGATCCCCTGATTTCAATCCCGTTGATTACCATATTTGGGGACGATTGAAGCAACTAGTTTACGCAGTGAATATTAATAACCGACAACAATTAATTAATAGAATTATACATTGTTGTAATACTATTAGAAACGATCCCCAGAGTATCCGTAATTCAATACGTCAATTAACAATTCAGCAACAAAAATGTGTACAGGCTGCAGGGTTCCATTTCGAAAATCTATTTTGAATTATTTTTATTTTGTTACCATTATTGTATCTTTTCCAGTTCTAATTTATGGGTTTATCATAACTATGTACATATTTTTAGTTTTTTTTTAAATTGTTCTTCGTTATTGTTAGCAGTTACTGTTTTTTGTTGTGCAGTGACTTAGTTTATTATTTCAATTAAAATGTTTGAAATTTATAACATTTGTTTAAATTAATTACCTTATAATTTGATACTTCATTATGGTTGTTCTATTTTTGGTAAGATTTGATCGTTCACTAAAAATTTAATAAAAGTGCGACAATATTGTCGCATATGTCGTTTTCATTGGCTATTTATGTAGTTTGAAAATCACTTATTGCATTTAAAAAAATATATATACAGGGTGTAATATTTAATACGAATCCCTAAATTAATTTTTCCAAAGCCAGTCCTGGAATTTTTTAGTTTAGCTAATACCAGTCGAATGCTTGATAGTAGTGTACTGTATCATGCAAAAATTAAAAAAATCAAATGAGCCTTATAAACACTACAGTAAAATGAAATAAATGGTCAATTACACAAATCATCCTGTTAATTAATAAAGAAGAGGAGTTGACATTTTTTAGTGGCCACATGATATGCTCCCTGAGGGACTCTACATATGGTAGAAGTATGTAAAGTTCCTCATGACTCACCCTGTATAAACACAAATCGGCAAGCACTCATAGAGCCACGGAAAATGTCACGACCTATGCCATCCTCGGCAAAAAGTACTAAAATATTTTCGCTGTTGGACTTTATTACACCAGATAAATACATTAATTCAATAAGACCTTTTAATGTGATCATATCCGGGGATTTGGTAACCGTTGGTTGAAGAGATTTATAGTGAAGTCTCGAAATTTTTATTTTATTGTTGGTGTGCATGAAAATTATTTCTAAAAATTTATTTGTAACAAATAACTGCCATGATGAGCATATTATATCGGATGGATCAATATTTTCTGCCTTATTTTCTATAAAACGTATTCAAAGGACTATATTATGAGCCCTTGTACGAGTTACTATAGATGATTCTTTTAACCATATATAACAGTTTTTCTTAACAAAATAATATTTATCAGCTGAATACATAAACTCTCATTTATCATCATTTTTTGTCGGTCTGCCTTCAGCTTTATCTTCTGAATTATCACTTACCAGCGACGCTTCCGATGAAGTGTAGTGGTCACTAGGTATAAATTCGTTAGTATCTGAATTACACTCTACGTCCAAGTTATAAAATTCTAAATCTTTTACTATAGCACGCAATTCATATTCTAAATCTTCTACTATAGCACGCAATTCATAAGCAGTTAACGCCTTCGATGAAGCCATCCTAAAATAAATTTTCTAACCTTTAATTTACAATTTAACTGTTATTTGCTTATTCAAAATAATATTGTGTCTATTTGTACTAAGGCGGTCTGATAAGTACTCAGCCTACAAAAGAAAAACAAAAATTTTGAAACAGTGGTGATTTATTTCTCAACATAATATTAGCTCAATACTTAAAAGTTCATGCAGAATATTGCATATGCGGTCTTTTAAAGTGCCTCGCGCAGTCTCAATTTGTGGTTTGGAAATACGAGATCGTGGATTTTTGTCACGATAACCTCCATAGTATCCATTTTCAAGGCACCGAAGCGTGGCTCATCAAAAACTGACGTACGACCACGTTAAAAGTCGTTAAACAATTTTTGGCCACCGAAGAAAAAATATCACCTTACAGAGCATCTAAGCGCTGTTTAATTTCGCTGCACGACCTGCCTTCCAAAAAAAAATCAAATTACCGACCAATATTGATGTTTTTCCATTTTTCTAAAATGGGCTGAAATTTTGACATTAGCCGTCTACGAAAATATATTACTAGTAGATTTCTCTTAAGATAGTGGCGCCATCGGGCGGTGAGGCTAAGTACTTATCGGACTGTCTACGTCTCTTAGTTGATTGTTAATTCCGGTTTTTTTTTTAAATACAGATTTTTTAATAATTGTTACATGTTTTATTGTCATTGTTTTATTAATAATTGACAAGAGGTTTCTACTGTATGCCAATTAATTCACGTCACTAAGGTTTGGGGTAAAATGCTTTTTGTACATCTACAAAAAATTACAATATTTCGTGATTTTTTTCGACCAAAAAAAAAGCGTTTATGCAGAATCTCTTTTTTCATGTCATAATCTTTGTTTAATTTTGATGGTACTTTTTGGGTACGATTTTTACTTTTACTTTTAGAATAATGCTAAGCTACTTATTCCAAGAATGATGAAAAATAAAAAGAGTTTAAGTTTTATCCGCGATTGGGCATACCCATAAGTATATTGAATGCCGATCAAAAGCCGTACTTATGGCAGAAATGTACCAGGCATGTTTTTTAATTAATTACCGTTTTGCGATTCCACCGCCGCAGCGCTACGGTCGGCGTTCCGCGCATGAGCGCTGGTTACCTACATCACTTGTCTACGCACTGACGCCATTACAGTCTGATTCTTCATTGTATACTTGTTTACTCCAGTGTTTAAGATGCCTCCAACAATCGTGAGTCACGCTGATTATGAAGTATGGGCTGTTATACGATTTCTTAGTGCTAAAGGCGTAAAACCGATCGATATTCATCGTGAGATCGTTGAAGTTTACGGACAAAACATTATAAGTGATGGAATGGTAAGGAAATGGGTGAGAGCATTTAAAGATGGCCGCACAAATGTGCATGATAAAGAACGGAGTGGGCGTCCTTCGGTCGTTAATGAAAATTTGGTGCAGAAAGTGGACGAAAAGGTGAGAGAAAACAAACGCTTTACAATTTCATCATTGTCCGACTGCTTTCCTCAGTATTCTCGTAGTGTTTTGTATCGCATTGTTACCAAGAACTTGAATTACCGGAAATTGTGTTCACGTTGGGTTCCAAAAATGTTGACGGATTTGCACAAAACCCAACGTTTAGGCAGTGCATTGACTTTCCTTGAGCGGTACCACAGTGAAGGTGAAGATTTTTTAGACCAAATTGTTACTGGTGACGAAACCTGGGTGGCCTAGGTCACACCAGAATCGAAACAATAATCCATTTAATGGCGACATTCATCATCACCCAAAAGAGTGAAGTTTAGCAAACAATTTCTGCCCGGAAAATCATGTGCACAGTTTTTTGGGACAGAAAAGGAGTATTGCTAGTGGAGTTTCTGCCTCGTAATGAAACAATCAATGCAGCGTCTTATTGTGAGACATTGAAAAATCTGCGTCGTGCAATCCAGAACAAAAGACGTGGCAAGTTGAGTAAGGGTATCGTTTTGCTGCATGACAATGCCCGTCCACATGTGGCTAATCAGACCAAAGATCTCATCAAATCATTTAAATGGGAAACTCTAGATCATCCTCCATACAGCCCTGATCTGGCGCCCAGCGACTACCATTTGTTCCAGCACTTGAAGAAACACCTGGGCGGTCAGCGTCTTCAAGACGATAACGAAGTCAAAACATTCGTGATGCAGTGGTTAACAAGTCAGGCGGCAGAATTTTATTAGGAGGGTATTCAAAAACTGGTGCCACGTTATGACAAGTGCCTCAATATTCACGGAAATTATGTAGAAAAGTAGATTAAGGTACAGGCTTTCATGTAAAATCAAATTATTGCCATATCTTTGCACGTCTTTTTTTAATTCCAAAACGGTACTTACTTAAAAAACACGCCTCGTAGCTTATATTTTGACTCTTATCCAAATATCCAAATACTATTCTATAATAGAATAGGCTATATAAATACAAATCAAGTCACGCCTACAGGAAATATTAATACGAAGTGATTCCTTGAAGTCACACGAATAAACAAAAAAAAAAACGTCAAATCACAGAAACGGGAATAAACATCAATAACAAAAACCAATTAGGACAGTTAAGTTTGATACATCGGTATCGTTAGTACACACAACGCAAAAGTCTAAGGATATTTTAATAATTTGACAATACCAATGACAGAAATTTCATGACCATATAAATTTGCTTGTACTATAATTGTTAATACAGACACTCACATTTTATCAAAACAAAATTGTAAAACTGATAGCAATACGTGTTTTAGAATGTTTTTTATAAGGGACAAAAAAATCGACATTTTTATGTTTTGTTTATTTTTAATTTTAGTCACTTTATACCATTCTTGCTTAATAGGTGAGTTAAAGGTATTGTCTTTTTACCATGCAACGACAACATTTAACGTTGGACGAGATGAATAGAGCCGTGGGCCTCCTTCAAGCTGGTATGCGATAAACTCAAGTTGCTGATCAGCTGGGTGTCTCCCAAAGCGTCGTAAATCGTTTGTGGCATCGGTTTAGAGACACTGGGAGTCCACAGCCGAGCAACATCCAGGACGTGGTCGCTCTACAACCGTCGCTCAAGACCAATATTTAATTTTAAATGCCAGAAGGCAGCCAACAATCACAGCACCCGAGCTGGTTAATGAATTACAACTTGCACATAATGTAACAGTTAGCAGCAGTACTGTGAGGAATCGTCCTCATGAAGCCAATCTTCGTAGTCGGCGACCACTGGGATGTCCACCTCTATCTAGAGGCAATCGCGCTGTAAGATTAACCTGGTGTCAATAGTTTCAGAATTTGACTGACAATGACTGGGCCATAGTTTTGTTTAGTGACGAGTCTAGATATGGATTTCATCCAGATTCTCGTCGGACAAGAGTTTGGAGACGACCAGGAGATGGAGAACGATTACGACATCTTCAAGAAGTGTATGCATATAGAGGTGGTACATTAATGGTATGGGGCGGAATCATGATTGACGGAAGAACTGACCTCGTTTTCCCACGTGGCTTTCTCACAAGTCAGCAATATTTGGACACTATTCTTGAACCTGTTGTGCGCCCGTTTGCTGCAACTGTTGAAGAAAATTTTTACTTTATGCATGATAATGCTCGACCACATGTTACGCATATTGTAACAAACTGGTTGGATAACGAGGGTATTGATGTATTGCCGTGGCCAGCACAATCACCGGACTTGAATCCCATTGAGCATGTATGGGACATGCTTCAACGAAGAATTACTCCACATATGGGCAATATCTACAATGAGTTTCCATTAAAAGAGCTTCTGAGAGAACAATGGACACAACTACCTCAAGCAGACATTAACAATGTGATTCGGAGCATGAACAGTAGATGTATAGCTGTGATAAACCAACGTGGTGGCCATACTTTATTTTAAGTTTATATTTTTTCGTATTTTTGACATTTTATGGTGGTATGTGAAACATGGGTGATTTTTAATATATTTTTTTGCTCCAATTTTCTGTTTTTTTTTTGCAATTTATGGTTTTTGACATATTAAACAACAATTTAAACTACAAATTTTGTATTACTTTTTTTAAGTTGATTACATATAAACAAAATACGTCTATTTATAAAAATATCCCTAGACTTTTGCGTTGTGTGTATATCTGGATAGATTAACAAAAGCAGAGTCATCAATATTTTTTTAATGTTTTTTTATGTAATTTTTTTGATTTAGTTTTCTGAAGCACTTTATTTATTATCTTCAAAAGTATATCATCGACATTCTAATTAAATCATATTGAATTTTTTTAGCAATTTTAATACCGTTCACCTTGTACAAGATTTATCCATATTCTCAATGTGTATATCGGCTGTGATGATGGGTGTTTCTATAATTTGCTTTATATCATACGTGAGTAGTATACATAGTTTTATTATCCAACTTTAATATTTATAATTATTAAATATCTTATAATATATTAAAATTACTTTTAATTACCTACTTTTAGCTGTAATTGTTTACAATGGTTTACAATTACCAAGAAGCAGCGGTAAAGGTATAAAATGAAGAAATAAAAACAATAAATTTCAATCGCACATTCAACAGATCCTTGTGACTGATTTTGTCTTGGCTTACTGTGTACTATCATCAAATTTTTTCACATGGAGCCCAGTTATGGTATAATTCTGTTGGAAAATTCTTGTCCATTGTCGCTTTGAAGAATGCTAGGAGCTCCAAAGGCACAAAACGTCACGAAGAACTTCTTTTGCACGTTTAGTTTTTACATGC
The DNA here is from genome assembly GCF_040954645.1 of Diabrotica undecimpunctata. NCBI lineage: Eukaryota > Metazoa > Arthropoda > Insecta > Coleoptera > Chrysomelidae > Diabrotica > Diabrotica undecimpunctata. The sequence goes on from NC_092809.1 coordinate 149,404,328, forward strand.
CGTAATTGTACAAATTTTGTTAGATAATTGCCGTAATCTTGGTAGACAAAAAACAATTTGAATTCATTATCTGCTTGGGTTTGCATATCTATAAAATTTATTTAACATCTACTATTTATTTATTTTGTCAGCATAAGTTTCACTACTAAATCTTTTTTGGGAACTTTAGACTTTTTCTTGCAAGTTTCATATAGATTCAAATAGACTGTTATAATTTTTACAGTTAAATTCTTGTACCTTCATTGTAATTCTTTTAACATTATTGTTCTGTTATTAATGAATAAAAAAATTTTGTAAAAATAACATTAAGTGACAAAGTAAACAAACATACTAAAGATAACACCAATTAAAAGCAGGATATGAGAATAATGTTTACAAATCAAAGAGACAGTAGTAAAAATAGCAGAAGAAATAACAGGGTGGAGAAAGAACACAAATATAAATGGTTCTTTTGAAAAATATTGTAATGAAACTATTGAATAAAAAAATAAAGCACGAAAAACATAAAATAGATCAAAACAAGCAATGACAAGGACAAACAGTATTAACACGAAAAAGAAGACAAGCCAACAATATACGTAAAATTAAAAAGGAATATTTATTAGACAGTTTTAGAAAACATTTTAAATGACAACAGAAAGAATAATACAGTACCTACCGCCATACCAATATTATAAACAATAATAAAAAATGTAAAAGTGTTGTTCTGAAGCTATTTTCTTGTAGCATTTTAAATTAATTACTATTTAAATGGGAATAAGCCACAATTAAAGGTTAAAATACGTTTATTGACGTTTCAATTTCCACTTCGGAAATCGTTCTCAAAATACAAACATTAGTAAATTAAACAAATTTTGTTTTTTGTTACTTACTAAAAAATTCTTTTAATAATTACTTATAAGATAGTTCATTCGATTACATGAAATCAACTTTAACTTGAGAATATCCGTCAGCATAGATCATAACATGTAATTCGTCTTTAAAAAGACAAATACATGCCATGATAACAGTAAAATTCTCCTGTTAGTGATTCCATAGTAAATTATGAGGGAAAAACCAGGAAAAAACCTCATAATACTATACCGACATGGTAAGTATTTGATCGTGCATTTGGTTTACCTTCAATAAACACCAAATTCCGATTTTATATGTTTGTTATTTAAAAATTTATTTATTTGTCAGTAACATATAGAGAATACATCATTTATGTTTTTTAAATAACAAACATTAAAAAACGTGACAAACGTGGTAAATTTCATAACGTGACAATGATTAATGTATATGCACCGACGGAAGAGGCTGATGAAGAAGACGTTGAAAGATTCTACGGAGAACTACAGGATGTATGTGATAAAATCCAAAGACACGATGCTGTTATAACGTTAGGCGATTTTAATGCTAAACTGGGGAAAGAAGAAACGTTTGCAAATATATTTGGGAAACACAGTTTGCACACTGAAACCAGTCAAAATGGACTCAGGGTGGCACAGTTCGCAGCAGCAAATAATTACGTAGTTGTCAGTACTAACTTTCAGAGAAAAGATATCCATAAAGGAACATGGAAAATACCAGGAACTAACGAAGCCAATCAAATTGACCATATACTCATCTCAAAAAGATGGGCAACAGACATAACTAATGTCAGAACGTATCGCGGGGCGAACTCTGACTCAGATCACTATCTTGTAGGGACAAAATTACGGCAGAAAATAGCAACAGTAGCAAAAGGGAAAAATATTCAAATCAAAAAATGGAATGTCGAAGGATTCAAAAGCGCAACAAAAAGACAAGATTACAGAAATGCTCTCCAAATAAAACTCAACCGAACTAGAGGGGAAGATACTGCAGAGGAGGAATGGAGACAATTAAAAACAATTATAACGGAGTTAGCAGAGGAAACTGTCGGAAAAGCCATGATGACAGTAAAATTCTCCTGTTAGTGATTCCATAGTAAATTATGAGGGAAAAACCAGGAAAAAACCTCATAATACTATACCAACATGGTAAGTATTTGATGGTGCATTTGGTTTACCTTCAATAAACACCAAATTCTGATTTTATATGTTTGTTATTTCTTCTTCTTCTTTTGGCATCATAACCCTGGATGGGTCTTTGCCTGTCTGGCTATGTCCTTCCATTCAGATCTCTCTTGTGTCCTTCTTCTCCATTGTCTTATGTTCATTGTTTTCAGGTCGTCTTCCACGTCATCCAACCATCTCGTTCTGGGCCTTCCTTTTTTTCGCCTTCCTATGGGCTTCCAATGTAACATTTTCTTTGTTGTTTTTGCATCGTTTTGTCTCTGCACATGTCCCAGCCATGACAGTCTTTGACTTTTCACAAATCTTACAATGTCATAACCTTCATTTAACTCATTAACCTCGTCGTTTCTCCTGATTCTCCATGTGCCATCTTCCTCTTGTACCGGGCCATATACTTTCCTCAGTATTTTTCTCTCGAATGTCCTGAGTTGGGCTTCATCTTTTTTCGTCATTACCCAAGTTTCACATCCATAGGTTACTACGGGTCTAATCAGTGTTCTGTAGATAGTCATTTTGGTTCTTTTGTCTAATAATTTCGATGTCATTAATCTTTTATTAGCATAGTATGTACGATTTCCGCTGGAAATACGTGCATTAATTTCGCTACTTACGGAGTTATTCTGATTGATTTCTGTGCCGAGATATGTAAAGGCATCCACTCGTTCGATAGTATAGTTGTCTATTGTGATATTATTTTCATTGTCAGTTATTCTTTTGACTGTCATATACTTCGTTTTTGCTTCGTTTATTTTGAGACCTCTTTTTCTTGCTTCAGGATCAATTTGTTTGAACACTTCCATTAGTCGTGGCTTATTCCTACTAATGATGGCTACATCGTCTGCATATGCAGTAATTTGTACTGATTTGGTGTTTATATGGCCGGTTATATTGGTTTTTCTGATGACTGCCTCAAGAACTAGGTTGAATAGCATGGTTGATAGGGCATCTCCCTGTCTTACTCCCATGTTGATGTTAAATAAGGGAGTCAGTTCTCCATCTACTCTGACTGCGGCTTTTGAACCCTGCAATGTCATTTTTCTGAGGCTGATGTATTTCTTAGGTATACCTAGATTACAAAGGTCTTCCAGCATTTTGTCTCTTTTCACACTATCAAAAGCTTGTTTAAAGTCTATATACATATTATATAGGTCTATGTCGTATTCATAAGCTTTTTCTTGTATCGTTCTTAGTATGAATATGTTATCTGTAGTGGCTCTATTTGGTCTGAATCCATTTTGATAATCACCAATTATATTTTCGGAGTATTCTAATAATCTATTGTAGATTATACCAGAAAGAATTTTGTATATTACATTTAGCAATGTAATTGGCCTATAATTCTGGCATTCCCTTTTATCTCCTTTTTTATATATTGGCTGTATGAGGCCAACTGTCCATTCCTCTGGCATTTGCTCCTTCGTCCATATTAATGTTATTAGGTAATGGATTCTTTCCCAGAGTTCGGATCCTCCATGCTTTAATAATTCTGCCGAAATTCCATCCGTTCCTGGTGCTTTATTATTTTTTAGTTTATTTATTATCTGAACTACTTCTTCATAACTTGGATTTTCGATGTGCAGCTCCGCCGTATAATATATTGTCTCGTTCTGATCATTTTCGTTGTCTGCATTTAGATTTTCTTTGAAATATTGTTTCCATCTCATTATAATTTTTTGCTTCTCTGTTAGTAGTTCTCCGTCCTTGTCTTTACATATCGTTAGTTTTGGTCTAAATGACTGTGTGCTTTCTTTGATGCATTTATAGAATTTTCTGCTTTCGCGTCTGTTGTTATGCTTTACGATTTCTTGTACTTGTTTTTTCATAGCCTCTCTTTTCTTTCTTCTGCATATTCTAGTCGCTTGTATTCTTTTTTCGTTATAAATCTCACTGCTATTTCTTGTATTTCTTTGAAGTTGGTTAAGCCTAGCTTGCCTTTTTTCCTCTACTGCAGTTCTGCATTCATCATCATACCAATCCGCATTTCTTTGCCTTTTGGCTTTTCCGACAGTTTCCTCTGCTGACTCCGTTATAATTGTTTTTAATTGTCTCCATTCCTCCTCTGCAGTATCTTCCTCTCTAGTTCGGTTGAGTTTTATTTGGAGAGCATTTCTGTAATCTTGTCTTTTTGTTGCGCTTTTGAATCCTTCGACATTCCATTTTTTGATTTGAATATTTTTCCCTTTTGCCTTTTTTTTGCTTTTTTCGTAATTTTGGCCCTACAAGATAGTGATCTGAGTCAGAGTTTGCCCCGCGATACGTTCTGACATTAGTTATGTCTGTTGCCCATCTTTTTGAGATGAGTATATGGTCAATTTGATTGGCTTCGTTAGTTCCTGGTATTTTCCATGTTCCTTTATGGATATCTTTTCTCTGAAAGTTAGTACTGACAACTACGTAATTATTTGCTGCTGCGAACTGTGCCACCCTGAGTCCATTTTGACTGGTTTCAGTGTGCAAACTGTGTTTCCCAAATATATTTGCAAACGTTTCTTCTTTCCCCAGTTTAGCATTAAAATCGCCTAACGTTATAACAGCATCGTGTCTTTGGATTTTAACACATACATCCTGTAGTTCTCCGTAGAATCTTTCAACGTCTTCTTCATCAGCCTCTTCCGTCGGTGCATATACATTAATCATTGTCACGTTATGAAATTTACCACGTTTGTCACGTTTTTTAATGTTTGTTATTTAAAAAACATAAATGATGTATTCTCTATATGTTACTGACAAATAAATAAACTTTTAAATAACAAACATATAAAATCGGAATTTGGTGTTTATTGAAGGTAAACCAAATGCACGATCAAATACTTACCATGTCGGGATAGTATTATGAGGTTTTTTCCTGGTTTTTCCCTCATAATTTACTATGGAATCACTAACAGGAGAATTTTACTGTCATCATGGCATGAATTTGTCTTTTTAAAGACGAATTACATGTTATGATCTATGCTGACGGATATTCTCAAGTTAAAGTTGATTTCATGTAATCGAATGAACTATCTTATAAGTAATTATTAAAAGAATTTTTTAGTAAGTAACAAAAAACAAAATTTGTTTAATTTACTAATGTTTGTATTTTGAGAACGATTTCCGAAGTGGAAATTGAAACGTCAATAAACGTATTTTAACCTTTAATTGTGGCTTATTCCCATTTAAATAGTAATTAATGTAAAAGTGTTTACCAAATAGATTAAAATCAGTGGATTGAGTATTATAACAATATAATACAAAGACGATGAAGACCCAAGACAAGACGATGCCGTAATTAGAAAAACAGGTACACCATCAGTCAGACTTCCAAGAAGTCAAAAAATGCATAATACGACTAAAAACTATAAAAGGTAAAAAATAAAAAAAATATACAATGAAATGAGGAAACTGATATACATTACGATGAAATATTGCAGAGCAGCAATGATAAAACATCAGGCCGGGAAAGAAAATAAAAAATAAAAGAGGAGTTTAACAAGGAGATGCGCTATGCAGCTTTATTATTTATAATTAACAGTTTGGGGAAGTATTATTACCGAAACAAGCATTAGAAATAATTTGCAATAAAAAGGCACAAATAATAAAAGAGTAAGCAGATAACGTAGCTACAACTAGCAAGAGGCAAAAAACTGTTGGAAATGTTCAACATCATATATGTAAATCAAAAGAAAAAGGTTTGGTGATATATAAACATAAAGCTAAATATATACAACTTAGCAGAAAGAACAAATTTTTTGCGTAGTCTTCTACAGGGCCCTGATTCTAATTGAGATTTCGACTCAAAACATGTCGAAATTAATGTGGCGACGTCAAAATGCGACTTTGCGAACCTTGTGGATTTCAGCTGAACTAACCAAACGACGTCACTAATTTTCGATTTATCGAAATTAATTTCAACTTCAAGAAAGTGGTTGAAATTTCATTTCGAGTCGAAATTTCATTTCGAGTCGAAATTAATCTGACATGACTGACTGGACTGGGAGAAGTGGACTTAGGTTCAGTTTAGGTAGGCGGTGTTTTGATCCTTGCAAGGAAAACTGAGGCAAAAAGTATTAATATGGCTGTGTTTTACGGACATTTGCTAGTTTTGGAGGAATTAGAGAGGATAGATATCCGACGCTCACAACGGAGGATGAGAAGAATGTTACTCAAAATTTTTTTACACATACTCTGCAGTAAAATTTACTGTTTATTTTGTTATTAATATAATAATACAATAAAAATTAAAAGGCAATATTCATAAGTATTTAAAAATGACAATAATATACATAAAAAATACACTACAATACAGTGCAACATAATTCAATATAATAATACAATACAAATTAAAATACAATATTCATAAGTATTTAAAAATGACAATAATATACGTAACTTTTCTACTTACGCATATATGTTTAATTTACCATGTATTAATATTAATAAAAAAGTCCTCCCCGACTGGGAATCAAACCCCGGTCTCCCGCGTGACAGGAGGGGATACTGAAATTTTTAAATACAAAAGACTAATATAATTATGAACATTTAATAAATAATACAAAACATATCACATAAATAATAATATTTTATTGTATATATAATATTATATGTATTATTATATCTTTGTATAATATATATATATATATATATATATATATATATATATATATATATATATATATATATATATATAATATTAAATTATATTTACCAAAGGAACATTTTTATATTCGAGAGAGGAAGAGAGATAAAATATATCTTCTGTCTCTCTCTTACTCATTATCTTACATATGTAATGATTTCACAGATTCACTCCCATACAAATTTCCAACGTGGAGCGCGCGTATAGAAGTATAACTTCAAAAGACGTTCACGTAACGTAAACAAAACAAACATTCAACAAGTGTAGTGCAGCCAATAAACAACAGGGCCAACCCAAATTTTCAGCAGTGTCAAAATGATAAAGTAAATATCCCCAGTTTAACTACAATCCAAATGAATGAGAATCGCTAGCGATTGCGACTGTCATGGCGTAGTCGCTTTTAAATTTCGACATCGAAATGAAATAGAATCAGGGCCCAGATGTTTACTAACATCCATTTATTTCATGTTCTCCAGACGGCTCCAGGTAATGACGCCAGTAGTTCAGAGCGAAATAGATATCATCTGGACACTTTCTAATCTTTGTTATCTCCTTAGTTTTACTTCAAGCTCTTTGTATTTGGTGATTTTTTTTATCTAAAACAAAGAATATTGTTGTAATGAATTGTTATGTTTTACTATGCATTAATTATGTTATGCAGTCTATTATGTGCCACTGATTAATATTAGAGCATAGTATGATCTTAATATAGTTTTATATTGTCATTCACAAGCATACTATAAGGAATATATTAATGATAACGGGTATTGTTCAAAAGCCATACTGTTTCTTATATTCTGCAACAAGTGTCTGGCCGCCCTCATTATGATATTGCATGGGTTTTTCAGCTTGACGTTTATCTGGGGATTTGTCATTTGGTATCTATTTATCTTTATAGCGATACATTTTATTATTAGTTTTTTATTGGGTGTAACCAAGCAATTGAGACATTCTTTATTGTATAAACATTCATATTTTTATATACTTGTACTTTATTGTCTAGAGGCAAATACTAAAAAAGTTAAGATTAAGCCAGAGGAGTAGAAAGGCCGCAATTAAACAAAAGCGTTACCAGCCTAATCCTCTGCAAAAACAATAAGATAGCTCTTGCAAATCCAGTAGAAGATAGATATTATTTCATTATTACATTATATTAAATTTTTAAGTTTGTTTATTTTTATATTAATAATTAAACCAAAATAACCATCTTGCACAATAAGACAAAACGTAATTGTTTTTTATTTTTAGGGTGTAAAGCCATCGGCTAATTACCGAATGTATTTAGCTCTTATCGCTTTGGCAGGTGTTGTGGTATTTCTTTTTGCCATTTGTCAACAACTTTCAAATAAGGTAAATGAAAATTTCTTAGTAATAAAACCTTTCAATTGATTACAAACGTACATTTTGTGTAAAATCCATGCAATACAGTTAAAAATACATGGGGGGAATTAATAGTAATTTTGATTTTCTCCTCTGATTTACTATTACTCAGTATGTCTCCTAATTGACAATAGAGAGCTTTACTTTCATTTTCGCCTAGCCTGTGTGATTGATAAGTATACACACATCTTCTTCTTCTTTTTCTTTGTCTAGCCATTCACGTCCACATCTGAACATAAGCCTCTTCAAGTCCAAATTCCAATACATCCTTTCACGGGGTAATTTATGGTACCCGGTAAAAAGAAGAATTCCAATAAAAATTTTGATCTCATCTTTTGTAATTATAAAATGATGATTATTGGAGGCTTTTGCGTACATATTGGTTTGCTCTACAATATGATTTACAACTTCATTATCAAATAACTTTTCAAAAACTTGTAACGTAGTTAGTTCTGCAAGCTCAGCTTTTACCTTTTCCATTCGTTTATAGCTTTCATTAGTACTATTCATGCTCGTATTCACGAGCATGAATGATCTTTCTAGAACCAGTTCTTTTTTGGAAGTTTTTTAGCTGTCAGTTCCCTCTTTGTTAATTTTATTTGTATGGTCAATGAAATGTCCTCATCTGTTTCATCTCTATTATCAAAATCATCGTAGTTAGAATCATCCACCGTTATATAGTCATCCTCATCTTCGGACTCGTCTATAATAACTTCAAGTTCTCCAGAAACATCGTTAGGAATTTGGATTGTTATCAAATCATCTCCATCAAACTCCTCCTCATTCGTTTAGTAGTCAACATTTGGTGGAATTATTACCAGATCTAATTCATCACTATCGGTAATCTTTACACTTTCAATATCATTTAAAGCTGCTGCAAGAGTTTGATAGATTTTTCCATAAAATGCAGACGTCGTTATTTCAGGAAGACTAATCCTAGAATTTCAGACCTAAAAAAATATATATTATATTTTTGTATACCCTTTTGTCCAATGTAGCCAAGCAGGTACAAAGAAGTTTAGGTTGTTTAATCTTCGAGGTAAAACAAATATGTGATAAAATTATATTCGCTTTATATTCTAACACATATAATAAAACAAATTTCAGGCATGCAATAAAATAAATTTATGAATACAGAACGTTATTGATAAAAATGTTTACGTAACATAATTTAACCTCAAATCACAACTGCAATGGCTTTTTCAAAGTACTGTATCTTAAAACCACGCCAAAAAATACAGTAATCTGTTACACCGTCTGAGAGACGAAACTATGCAGAAGTGTCTTATGTCCCAGATATTGAGATTTTCAACCATAGATGGCGTCAGCAAAAAATTATATTTACTGTACCTGTGCAGGTACGCTAGGCGTTAATGGGCTAAAAATAGAATAATTTATAATGGATGTCTGGATATCTATGTTATGGCACAGTATATTGCTTAAAAAGAATTCTTTTTAAGCAATATACTGTGGTTATGGTTTCAGGGTTTGGAATATATTATAGCTCATGATCAGGTCCAGTAACATAAATTTGATAGGCTAAAATATTAGCTTTATTAAAATAAATCATTTATTAAAATAAATCATTAAATAAGAATTTTTAACTTATATATTTTAAAAGAATACACGCACTTTAAGATTATTCGATAAAACTCTAATCATCCTAAACAACCAACCTTCATCGGTGGGTTAACACTTAAATTTTAAAAAAGATTTGACAATTATATAAAAAAAAAAAACTTGACAGACATAATTTTTTTATTATTTTTTTAAAAATATATCTGAATTTTTTATTAGAAAATTAAGATTGATTAGTGTTTTCTCTATTATTCTTAAAGCACACGTATTTTTGTTTTGATATTACTCTTACACAGTTTACATCAGAATATTCTGAACTGTTGACACTTACATGCTAGATTCTTTAATTAATTATAAACACAGTTACATAATAAGTTATTATTTGGCCCGTAAATATTTCTATACTAGGCCCAATAGTCGGGCATATATTGAAAAACTTCAAAACTAGCAGCCCTCAGTCTAACTACCAATATATTTTCAATTATGACTTCTCAACATATTCATATAAGTTATAGGTACCTGTATAATATATTTGTTCCCTCAGACTGAAGAATTACATTTTTTTCTCTACACCTGCCCATGGGTTTATTGGAATAAAGAAAATAGGAGCTTTTTACTAATTATATTACCCAACAGTATAAATGAGTGGCAAATCACATGCTTTGGATTATTTGCACTCAATCATGTACTAATTTTAAAGGTAAGTTTGAATAATACAAACTCTAAGTAATCACGGCTTACTTGTAAAGCCTTGAAAGTCTTATCTGTACAAATTTTTTCTTTTATGGTAAAATAGAATCTTCTACCTATATAAATACATTGATCAAAGCCTTGTAAGTATTTGTTAATATCTCCGCCATATACGGTCAATTAAAAGTACTAGTAGGTCTAGCGTGTTCAAAAGAGGTTAGTAAAACCTTGTAAGTCTTGTTGATAGACATATTATACATATAAAGTGATATTTTAAATGATAATATTTACAACAAAACCTAATTTGTTTGTGGTAGACGGAGCAAGAAACCAACTATTTCTAAATGGAATAGATTCATTTATAAAGAAAAAAAGGCAAAGAATATATTAGCATTAACAAAGAAAAGAAAAAAAGTTTATTAAAAATATGAGTAAAAAACAGACGTGATTCTAACTACGGCAATATGAATATCCACCGAAGTATTCCGTACCAGTTCCATAGAAAGTTTGATACCAGAATCTGAAGAGGCACTACTTAAATGTAGAAGGATGCATTTAACTCTTCCATATTATGCATTTGCCGCTAACAAAATTTTCTAACTTCTATCACGGATACACAGATGCCCCTAAAACATCTGGTGGAGTTGGGGCAGCTGTTTTTACTTCAAATATTACACTTGAGTATAAACTACCATTCATAAGCTGCATACATACCGGCGAGCTATATCCCATTTACCAAGCTTTCACTTATATTATCTCCGGTAATATATCCAAAGCTGTTATAAATACCGATTCTCTCAGCTCCATCAATACCATTAACCAGATTTATACAACGCATTCAATTACTTTTCTTATTAAAAAAAAACTAGCTACCATACAAAATAGCAACCATAGTGTACAATTTCTATGGGTTCCTTCACACATTCCACTTCAAGGAAACGAAAAAGCGGTCCGCATTGCCCAACAAAGCAAAAAAAAATATAACCGCGAGTGAGTTGAGAAATGTGCTAAGTGACTTAAAATCACTTGTTAAAGTGAAGGTCGAAAATTTGTTGGAAAACCAGTGGGACAGTTCAAAACTTCGCGAAGTAAAAACATAAATATGTAAAACCTTGGAAATGTCAAATTTCCAACAGAGGTCAATAAGTCGTTATTACTCAACTTCGTCTAGAACATACCCAACTTAACCATGGGCACATGATCGGCCACAATAATCCTACTCTATTTCACAATTGTATTGTTCTACTTAGTGTTAAGCATGTCCTTGTAAAGTGTCCAATATACCAGTTGTATAACAGACCAACCACATCATCGGATCCACAAGTGAAATCTTAGAAGAAAAATGTAAAATTGAACAATAGATAAAACCCCTTATTGACAATAATATATTTAACAAAATTTCATATTTATAAGTAGTGTTGCCCAAATGCAAGAACAAGACGAGACTTAGACAGTCTTGGTCTTGGTCTTGCGCCAATACACCTGGTCTTGGTCTTCGTCTTGGTATTGCACTCCCGGTCTTGGTCTTGGTCTTGGTCTTGCAGCAAGAGTCTTGCAGTCTTGCAGTTACCCATTAGCCTATTGCTATTTATTAAACGTTACTAAGGAAGTTTGAAGCCACGATCTAAGCGATCCGTGCCTATGCTCTAACTAACCCAGCTATCTACCATGCCCCATGAAAGTCAATCAAACATGGTTAAAACACAAAAAAACCAAATTAATGACATAAACTTGACTGTATTTTAAAGAACATTTTCTGTTTAGAAAAGTATTGATGGACCTCCACCATATATGAAATGGAAATCTTAAAAAAGATTGGTACGTGGCAAAAATCCAAATACAGGTATCAAGAGCACATATTCTTTAGGTGATAAGATAACAAACTATAATCCACTTATTAAAGCAACATAAATGTTATTAACAATCTTAGCTCTACTTTTATATAAAAAACTAACTTGAAGAAATAAAGAATAGGTAAGAAAGCAATGATAATCAAAAGAAGTTATTTTAAATTAAGGAGATATCTACTTAATAAATACATTAATTTACCAAAATAAAGTAGTAGGAATATTTTTTTAGGAACCAGAATTTTGGTTTTTTAGGAAGAAATATTTGTAATTCTTTTTTGTGAAAAGATATTAGATATTTCCTTAAACCTGCAGTGTTTCTGTTTTTCATTTTCGTTTTAACCTTTCTATGTAGGCACAATTTAAACAAAGCAATTTGGGATGCATAAATTATTTCGAAAAACTCATCAAATTTGCTTTTAGGTCTTTTATATCTATAATTCCAACGCTCACTACTCCGACTATTTTAAAACTATTTAAATCTTTGTCCCCCATGTCAATTTGTAAACTTGTCAAATGAAATTTAGTGATGTCGAAAAAGTACCTACTACTATAAATGTCCGTTACTATTCAATACCCTAAGTATCTAATAACAAACCGAGAATAAAATTATATATCGTTACTTCGTTATTCTAAATATTTCGGTATTTTGTTTACACGGTAAGCTACATTATCTGTTATTAATAAACTTTTGAATATTATCGCGCTCTTTCAGCAAATTTGGTTTAATTGAATGATCTCATCGCACACTTAGCAGAAACAATGTTTAGTCTTAGGTCTCCTAACTAAATTATAATGGGAAAAAAATTGAATTATTAAGTGGGTGTCCGTAATAATAAGTGTTATACTTTTTATAGCTAAGGTGACATATTTTTAAAAAAATTCGATACGATATTACTGTCGACGTATCAATGCAAGATTGTTTTATGATTAGAGGGCGGCTATAAATCTGGAAAATTAATTTCAGAGCGAAGAAGTCATATGCTGGAAAAGAATGTACAAAATATTTTATTTTGTGTTGTTTTTAATGAATATTTTGATTGATGATTTTGATGTATGTTTATGGTATTGTTCGTAATGCGCATAAGTCCAGTTTTTTAAATTTTTATTACATATTTTTTTGCGTCTCATAGAGTATTTAAGCATATACCCGAACTACAATACTCGCTAAAACGACACTCCGTCCTAACTGCAAGACGCAAGAGTTTCGCAGGCTTAGTCTTGTTCTTGCGTAAATCTTGCACGGTCAGTCTTGGTCTTGGTCTTACTAAAATTAGGCGGTCTTGGTCTTGGTCTTGGTCTTGCGAAAAAGCAAGAACAAGACCAAGACTGTAAGACTAAGACCGATTTTGGGCAACACTATTTATAAGTAAATTATCTAATGTATATGTATCTATGTCGCTAATAACCTCAGAGGTTGATGCGATAATGTATGTAAATAAAAAAAATTACTATAATAATAACCAATTTCGACCTATCGTCCTGCAAAAAAACACGTCACACCAACCATGATGAAAAAACGCTTTAACGAGCTAAACATCATCAAGTTTACACCATTGATGCTTGGAAGCGGTTAAATAAAATTACTTTAGATTGTTTTGCTTTTATGTAATTTACAAGTAATAATTTTTTTAAAGAAATCTAAGGATATTTTATTAATTTGATAATACCAATGACAGAAATTTCATGACCATATACATTTTCTTGCACTATAATAATTGTTGTTACAGACACTCTCTTTTTATAAGGGACAAAAAAATCGACATTTTTATGTTTTGTTTAGTACCATGCAACGACAACATTTAACGTTGGACAAGATGAATAGAGCCGTGGGCCTCCTTCAAGCTGGTATGCGACAAACTCAAGTTGCTGCCCAGCTGTGTGTCTCCCAATGCGTCGTAAGTCATTTGTGGCGTCTGTTTAGAGACACTGGGAGTCCAGCCGAGCAACATTCAGGGCATAATCGCTCTACAACCGTCGCTCAAGATCAATATTTAATTTTAAATGCCAGAAGGCAGCAACAACCACAGCACCCGAGCTGGTTAATGAATTACAGCTTGCACATAGTGTAACAATTAGCAGCAGTACTGTGAGGAATCGTCTCCATGAAGCCAATCTTTGTAGTCGGCGACCATTGAGATGTCCACCTCCATCTAGAGGCAATCGCGCTGCAAGATTAACCTGGTGTCAAGAGTTTTAGAATTGGACTGACAATGACTGGAAATGGAGAACGATTACGACATGTTTAAGAAGTGTATGCATACAGAGGTGGTACATTAATCGTATGGGGCGGAATCATGATTGACGGAAGAACTGACCTCATTTTCCCACGTGGCTTTCTCACAAGTCAGCAATATTAGGACACTATTTTTTTACATGTTGTGCGCCCGTTTGTTGCTGCTGTTAGAGAAAATTTTTACTTTATGCATGATAACGCTCGACCACATATTGCGCATATTGTAACAAACTGGTTGGATAACGAGGGTATTGATGTATTGCCGTGACCAGCACAATCACCGGACTTAAATCCCATTGAGCATATATGGGACATGCTCCAACGAAGAATTACTCCACGTATGGGCAATATCTACAATGAGTTTCCATTAAAAGAGCTTCTGAGAGAACAATGGACACAACTACTTCAAGCAGACATTAACAATGTGATTCGGAGCATGAACAGTAGATGTAGAGCTGAGATAAACCAACGTGGTAGCCATACTTTATTTTAAGTTTATATTTCGTATTTTTGACAATTTATGGTGGTATGTGAAACATGGGTGATTTGCGATATATTTATTGTTGCACCAATTTTCTGTTTTTTTTTTCAGTTTATGGTTTTTGACATATTAAAGAACAATTTAAACTAAAAATTTTGTATTCCTTTTTTTAAGTTGATTACAGATAAACAAAATACGTCTATTTATAAAAATATCCCTAGACTTTTGCGTTATTGTGTGTATTTCAGGTTTGCTTATCCTAGATGGGACTAAATTTGTCAGAAGAAGAGCTGGAGAAAAATATAAAGCAGATTGAATTACAAGGACGGTAAGACACTTCGGTAAGTGTCATGGTGTGGTTCAACATAAGCGGTCAAGGTATACTCTACATTGTAGAAGGAACAATGCCACAGGACAAGTACTTGAGATTCCATGGTCCAGGAGTGGTTTCTAAATAATATTTTTAAGTTTATGCATTACAAAATTACTCGCTGACAATCATATAAAGGTGCTCGACTGGCTTGGCATTTCGCCAAACTTTAATCCAATAGTAAATTTTTGGAAGCTAATAAAGAAAAAAATATCTAACAAAATTATAACAGCAAAGCATTGGCTGATAGAGCGCTTAATAGAAAAATGGCGCAGAAGTAGGATAATTCAACATAACGAGAAATGCCAGAAATACATAGAAAGTATGCCAAGAAGATAAACTTAATAAATCACACTAAAAAATGTACAGTAGACAAATCGCAGTGAAAAAGAATAAGGACAGAAATATGCTTTATAGCTCTAGTACATATTATTATTTAACAAAAAGGTGAATTTTGCGAAGTGGTTTTAATTATTCAATCACCCACTGTAATCTTTAAGTTGCAATTTTATTTAAATTGTAAATAATTTGCTTTAGAATGGATTGAAGTAAAAATTAAATTATACCATTTTATTATTTTAGGGAGCAAGACTAATATACACTATAGCTGCCACTCTCAGGGCGAAGTAAAGTATATTTGATACTTGTGTATTTTATTCTATAGTATTATACATAAAAAAATATATTTAACGTAAAAAACTTATCAATACACATATTTACGTTATTTATTGTATATTATTATATTATATTTAAATTTAATAAACTGTTTAAAAAAGCATAACTGGTTTAAAGTAATCACTATGACATATGATGTACCGTTGCTAAATTCTTAATATAGTCCGACAATTTTCAATTAAAGGTGACTAATCTACAAATTGAACAAAGTGCTAACGGCAACCGTGCTAAATCTCAGAAGTAAATTCTTATTGGGATCATTTTTATTGTGTATGCTTCGCCCATGTAAATAAGTGAAAAAGTAAGATAAGTCCCATAAAATTTGCAAACGTAACAATATAAATTGGTGCGATTCACGAGCTTATAGTTCGACAAGTTCATTGAATAGTTTGAAGCATCGGTAAACTTATCAACATTCCTCTGGTCTATATATATTTACGTTCTTAGAAAGAATGGGAATGAGAGAAATATGATATTTTAGTTTATTCGTTCCACCTTCTATATGTGCACAGGCGTAGTGTGTTATATTTCTTGGAAATATATTTATTAGATAGACTTTTATTATTAAATTTAAAATAGTTTTGGGGTAAATAAAGAAAATTTGAGATAATTTTATTCTTTTTATAGTATTAACACCTTAACGACCGATATAATAACCAAAGATAAATTTGACAATTAATTTATTAGATTGGATTCTTCTTCTTCTTAAAGTTCCATCTTCTATCGGAGGTTGGATATCATAACGGCTATGGTCACTTCGTTGGCTGCTGCTCTGAAAAGTTGTAGTGAATTACAGTTAAACCATTCTCTAAGGTTCTTCAGCCAGGAGATGCGTCTTCTTCCTATGCTTCTTCTTCTTTGGATCCTTCCTTGCATAATAATTCTCAGCAGCTCATATTTTTTTCCTCTGGTTATGTGACCCAAATACTCTAGTTTTCTTCTTTTTATGCTGTTCATAATTTCTAACTCCTTATTTAGACGTCGTAGTACCTCAGCATTGGTAATCCTTTGAACCCACTGAAGGTCTCTGTTGGTAAGCATTGTCTTCATTTTCACAAATGCTTGCCTTGCAGTTTCAATTCGGACTTTGATTTCTCTGCTTTGGTCATTTTTGTCATCAACCCAGGTTCCCAGATATTTATATGTCTCTACTTTTTCTATTTGGGTTTGCTCTATCATTAATCTTTCATTTCCATGTTGCGTTTTTGAGACAATCATAAATTTAGTTTTTCTCTTATTTATTTTTAGTCCGTATCTAATGCAATAATCGTTAATTCTATTTACCAATTCTTGTAGCGATTCCAGGGTGTCTGCCATTATAACGGTGTCATCAGCGAATCTTATGTTATTTACTACTCTTCCGTTTACAGAGATTCCATCACCCAGATCCGCTATCGCTTCCTGGAATATGGCTTCACTGTACACGTTAAACAGTAATGGTGACAGAACACAGCCCTGTCTTACTCCTCTCTTTATATCTATATTTTCGGACTTTTGTTCTTCTATCTTTATATTGGCCTTTTGATTCCAATACAGATTGATAATGATTCGTAATCTCGTCTGTCTATATCTTTGTTTCTCAGTATTTCTATTAGTTTTTCATGTCGGACCCTGTCGAATGCCTTCTCGAAGTCGATGAAATAGAAATAAATATCTAGGTTCATATCTAAGCATCTTTTAGAGAGGACATTAAAAGCAAACAATGCCTCTCTCGTTCCCAAACCCTTGCGGAACCCAAACTGAGTATCATTCATATCATCTTCTAGTTTTCTATATAATCTTCTAGATTGGATTAAAAACACATAAATTAAGACTAATTAACGACCAAAAAGATATTTTTTCTCATTTTTAAGAAAAAATAGTACAATTTATGTACGAGTGAATAATAAGAGTAAAATGTAGTAGCATGTCTCGCAAAACAGAAAACTAAAGGAAGGCAACAGTATATACGTATTTCTGACTATTGGTCGTCTTCAGTGCGGTGCAGCCAAGTTAGAAAAGGAGCATAATTACCTTGGGAAAGGATCACTACAGGAGCAATGCGACCAATTTGTGGTATTAAAGTTAGAAGGCCCTGATGGTTTCCAGGGCAACAACTGATAATTACCACAAAAGAAACTACAGGTACCTGGGAAAAGGAAATTTTAAATCATTTAGGGCTTCGTCTTAATTAATTTTACCTCACTCATTTTATCGATTTGACTACCTCAATCTTTTATATCTACGTTAAAATTTTTTATATCTATAGTTTATTTTTATGAACGAGAGAGTAATTAGCATAATTTTAACTGGTAGCTCGGACCACTACATGGGCGTGCTCAAGATTAATTGAAAAATTACTTTGAATAATTCTAAAAAATAAATGAATTATTTCAGTGTTATAAAGTGTTATGTGTATGTAAACAAAAGTGACCTCTTTTATCACACACTATATTAGAACTGACTGGCGTACATTAAAAAGGGTTTTAAAAAATTCACATTTTTTTTAATTTTTAAAAATTACAAAAGAGAAAAAGAGTTTTTAAAACCGTCTAAGATATGTACATAAAAATACACTATAGACATGGAAAACCAGTTTGGATTTTGTCTGACAATGGGACATATTTCATAGGATCTTATGTTTACGCAGGTTAATAATAATAACACTGTTATTATATTAAATTAGAAAAAACATAAGTTTTATTGTTTTACAAGTACAAGTGTAATGTGTACAGATACCAGTGACAAATGTCAAGTAAGTCATCAGACATCAATAAAAATAAAATGTGTTGCCAACATACACATAATAATTATAGTACTGAATTGTACAGCAACATCTTATAAGGATGGAATTATACTTAGGACAAAAAATAATACTAAATAGGGAAATTCAAACTGAAGAAATAAAAAGAAGAAGAAAGTTAGCTTGGGCAGCATTCGGTAAACTGAACTATATACTTAGAAATCAACAAATTCAATTACATCTTAGATCTAAAGTTTTTGATGCATGCATTATTCTGATATTAACTTATGCGGCACAAACATGGACAATCACAAAAAAGAATATGAATATACTTAGAGTCACTCAACACGCGATGGAAAGAGCAATGCTAGGTATATCACTTAAGGACAAGAAAACAAACACATGGATAAGACAGGAAACCAAAGTCACCGATGTGGTGCAAAAATCATTAAAGTTGAAATGGGAATACGCTGGACATGTAGCTAGGAGCGATCTAAACAAATGGCACAGATCAATTTTAACCTGGAGACCATACCAACACAAAAGACCCAGAGGCAGACCTCCTATGAGATGGACAGATGATCTGAAAAGGACTGCCGGGAAAAATTGGCTACAAGTAGCGTACAATAAAAAACAATGGAAAGGAAGACTTGAAGAGGCTTATGTTTAGATGTGGACGTGAATGGCTAGACGAAGAAGAAGAAGAAGATCTTATAAGGAATTTAAGGATTTAGGTAACTTTCTTAAGATCAATAAATCCAATATATCAGATGTTTCTGCAAATAATCAAATAAATTAATTTATACCAGTATATCTACCTCATTTCGGAGGGTTTTATAAATCAAGTACTAAGTCTATGAAATTTTATTTGAAAAGAGTTATTTCAAATTCACATCTTACTTATAAAGATTTCAACACTGTTCTTGTTCAGATATAAGATATCCTAAACTCTCGCCCTTTGACTCCTATCTCCTCTGATCTTTCCGACATTACCCCTATTACTCTTGCTCTTGATTGGACGATCAATGAAATCAATTCCAGAAGTTAACCTTACAGAGATTATTCCTGGGAAACTTCATCAATATCAAAGACTCCAGCAGATTCGTCAGCATTTTTGGCGATGATAGTCTTTGGAATATATATCCGAATTCCAAAGCCGACAAAAATGGAAGGTATACATGTTAAATATTCAGCTTGGAGATTTAGTCCTTATAAAGGATAAGAGACAGCACCTGATAAATTGGTTGATGGGCCGTGTTCATTCTCTTTATCCTGGTCCAGATGGTTTATCCAGAGTGGTTACTCTTTGTACTACAAAGAGTCTTACCAAGAGAGCAGCTGGTATAATAAGCCCGCTTTTTATAAACACAAAGCAGAGATAACTGATAAAACGTATTAAAGTGTTTACTACTTTTTTAAACTATTTTCTTACTTTAAATGTTTAAACTTTAACAATTTAATTTGTTAATTTGTTTACGCCCAGTGTAATTTATTAATTATTTTTTGAGAGGTAGGCCTTTTAAGGTGGCCGGTATATTAAGTATATATAATATATAACAAGCGAGTCTTCTACAGCTGGCGCTGCTTCTCGCATCCTAATTTCCAGCGTTTTCTGTCGAAGCAATCTTCAGTTGTTAGATCTCTGGCGGTCATTGCATCATCGACATCGTCTCTCCAGGATCGTCTTGGTCTACCTCGTTTTCTTCTAGTTGGCGGAGTACATTCTTCTATTTTTTTTGGCCATCTATTTTCAGGCATTCTCTGAAGGTGTCCGTACCAGTTAAGTCTTTCGGCTTCGATTGTGTCTATTATGTCTAGATCGATTTTCATTTCTCTCCGAATATCTTCGTTTCTCACCCTATCAAGTCTAGGGAGCTGGCAACATCGTCTCCAATAGTTCATTTCTATGGCCTTAATTTTTGATTTTTTTCTTTGGTTTATTTCCCAGAGTTCGGCGCCGTAGAGCCCAATACTTTCTATTATTGTTTTATAAATTCTTCTTTTATTTTCTTTTGTTATTTTTTTATTCCATAATAGTCCGTGTAGCTGTCTGGTGGCTGATCTTGCTTGGCCAATCCTGGAGTGTATTTCTTCCCTTTTTCCTGCTTTTGATGTTATTTGGACTCCCAAGTATTTAAAATTGTCTTTTGGTTTTATAGTTCCCATTTCGATTTGTAGGCTTTCTGGTTTTTCTCCTACAACTAAGTACTCAGTTTTTTGTATATTAATTGTTGTGAGGCCCCATTTGGTATACTCATTTTCCAGTTTTCTAAGCATGTAGCCTACATCACTCTCATCTTCAGGTAGAATGGCTTGGTCGTCAGCGAAGTGTATCGTGTACAATCTATTATCTCCTATTGGGATGCCCATATTGCAGCACTTTTTCTCCACACTGAGAGTGCCTCATTTAGATATATTTTGAAGAGTGTAGGTGCTATACAGCAGCCTTGCTTTAGGCCCTTACTAATAGGAATTTCTCTAGTTAATCTATTTCCAGTTTTATTGTTTGCCCTCATATTTTTGTAAAGCTGTTGTACTGCTTGTATATTTTTTTTGGTTATTCCTTGTTTTTCCATTGCTACCCAAAGCATTAAAAGTGGTACACTATCGTATGCCTTTGTCAGATCTGTTAAGACTATATGAGTTGAAAGGTTGTGGACTAATCTTTTCTCGATAACTTCTTTTAGAGAGAATATACTGCCTGCACGAAAGCCATTCTGTTCTTCAACATCTGTCATCTCTTTTTTAATTTTGTTTTTTATTATTTTTCCATACAGTCTTGAGAGTGAATTTATGACACTTAGCCCCCTGTAGTTTGAACAATTCTTTCTATCTCCTTTTTTGTAAATGTTGTTAATATGTGCTTTTGTCCACTCCGGTGGTAAGTCGTGTCCATAATAGAATAAGGTGAAAACATACGCCAGTAATTCCCGTAATACTTGTGGGCTATGTTTTAATAATTCATTTGGTATACCTTGTGGTCCGCATGACTTCCGATTTTTTAGAGTTTGTATTGCATTCTCGACTTCCTGTACTGGTATTTTATCGTCTTAACTGAATTCCAGTCCATATGTTGTTGTACTGATGTTCATGAATTGAGGTCTTGTTTCAGTCAAAAGTTGTTAGTAGTGTTCGATCCAAGATCTTTCTTCTATTAAATCTATTCTACTCGTTTCTTTTCTGTTTGTTCTCAGATTTTTTACCGTTTTCCATGCTTCTTTTGATCTTGTTAACCCTATATATTTGTTGAGTTCTTCGCATTTACTTTCCCAGGAAATATTTTCTGCTTTAGTTACTAAATTTTTTACTTTACTTAGTTACTGTTTGATCTTGCATATGTTCGTCTATCATCTGGATCATTTGTTTTTACCACTTTTGATATGCTTGTTTTTTGTTGTGTACTGCATTGGCGATGTCATTTGTCCACCACAATGTGGTGGAGTATTCTTTTTGTTCTTTTGGATTGTGCCGAGCGCTTCGTAAGCTGCTTCATTGATTTTATTGATTATCTCTTTATAGGTATTCTGGACTGAGGAGTAGATCAGGTTTGCCAATTTTTGGCTGAGTCGCAGCTTCTATAAGAATGATGTCGAGTCGTTTTGCAGTGCATCAATATTGTATTTAGGTAGATTAGATTCCAGGGGTTTTGATAGAGCTAGTTGGTTGTCATTTTGATGTAGTAGCCGAGGTCGATACTGTAGGTAACATTTTGATCTTACCATATAGTGGTCAGTTCCGCACTCCGGTCCTCTTAATACTCTTATGTCTTTAACTTGTATGTGTGTTTCTTGTTTTGTGATGACATTTGTTTTTGTGTTTCTTGTTTTGGTATATTAAGTATTTGTAAAAATATACTGATAAGCCATTATTTGTGTCAATCATGCGCGTACTGCCACAGCGCTATTTGTACATACTTTCTGTCAAGCTTTAAAAGGGACAACATGTACTGCAAAAGGTGAATAGATAATTTTACTCAAATAAATTTTAGTTTGTTCATTTCTATAATCAAATTAGTCTAAATTGTCTAGGAGTATTCTCCCTATAATAACTCCAAGTATTGTACAAAGTATTTTCGGAAAAAGTAATATGAAAATTGTACCTTTTAAGATTACAAATAAATTTAAAATTATTACATTTACGAATGTCATTGACGAGAAAACTAGTCTTGTTTAATAAATAACACAGTTGTATAAAAAAAATTTAATAAATTATCCTGTACAATTGAGCTCCCTAAAAAATAAAATAAATATTTACATAATACTCTTTCTTATAATGGCGCTACAACCCATTGTGGGTCTTGGCCTGCTTAACAACGTTTTTCCATTCTACCCTCTCGGATACTTTCCTTCGCCACTGCCTAATGTTCATGGTTTTCAGATCTATTTACATAATACTAAGTTAACTATTAATCCAGACTCCTATTAATCCAGTCTAAATAAAATGGTAAATAAGTATTAACAGATGGCGCTGTGCCACATGTAACACTAGCAAATCCATACGAAATTATTCCAACTTGGTAGGTAACTAATTCGAGGTTTTCCATTCTTTGCATTAACATTGGACCGCCAGAATCACCCGCACATGTATCAACTCCATTACCAAGACCTACGCACATTTGTCCATCATTTAAAGTTACTCCGCGATTGTTACAGAGATCTTTATCCACTAATGGTAGTGTTGCTTTTAGTAACGTGGAACTATAATCACCTGAAACAAATAAATATATTTTTAGTATTTAACATATAAAGAGAAAGTAGGGTAGAACTTAAATGTTAGGGTAAATTGTTAGTTATTAAAAACAAATAGCAATATTGACAAAATAAAATTAGTAATAAGCTTTGGTGGAATGAGGACGTCGAAAATGCGGTAACAGAAATGAAAAGATTATACCATAAGTGGTTGAATACAAAAGATGACGCAGACAAAGACCGATACAATGAAATGAAGAAGAAAACTAGAAAGATAATTATGACCTCCAAAAATGAGATATGAGATAGAAGGTGCAGAGAGATAGAATCTTATATTGGAGGACGACAAATCACTGAGGCGTGGAAGTTTATAAACTCTGTTAAGAAGCCGACTAACGAGAAAGTGATTCTAAATCCCATAAATCTCGAGGATTGGACACATTATTACAAACATCTATTAAATGAGAACAGAGACGAATTTAAAGAAGATATGAATTCATCAAGAATCGAAATTCTGGGAGAGCATATTACCATAGATATCAACACAGTTCAAAAAGCTATAGCAGGGATGAAGAATGGGAAAGCAAGTGGACCAGAGGGAGTAACTACGGAATTAATAAAGAATGGCTCAGAGAAATTACACAGAATGATAACGGTGATATTTAACGAATACATTATTGGACATCCAACACCAGATGAATGGAAAACAGCATATATGACCCCAATATATAAAAAAGGTGACAGGAGAAATTGTAAAAACTATAAAGGGATATCGGTCACAAGTTCAATGAGTCGACTATACGGTCGAATACTACGGGACCTGATAGAGGAAGATTATCAATCGTCTGAAGACGAAGAACAAGGAGGATTTAGAGCAGGTCGTTCATGTACAATAACATCTGTTGTCTTAAACAAATTATAGAAAAGAAAATTGTGACAAATAGAGAGTTACATATGACTTTTGTAGATCTTGAGAAGGCATATGACACAGTCCCGCTAAATAAACTATGGGAAGTCCTGGGCACATCAAACATACATCAAACATTGGTTAGTGCTCTCAAAGATCTATATTATGGTTCAAACTCCTAAATGAAATTCGGAAACCTCTTAGCTGAAAAATTTGCAGTTACTAAGGGTCTCAGACAAGGATGTTGTATCTCTCCGACTCTATTTAAGATTTATATCTCTGCAGCTCTGAAACAATGGAAAAGGAAAGTCAAAGGAATGGGTATACAATTGAACGATCAGGATTACATATATACTTTACAGTTTACAGATGATCAGGTGATAATCTCAAATGACAAAGATGACATGGAATACATGCTTAGAAAACTAATTGAAGAATACCAGAAATGGGTTGTTTTAAATAAATTAACTAACCAAACAGAACTGCACAAGCACGTGATTATAACGATGTATTTACTACTGACACGACCGTTTGCAAGACAAGGATGCCAATTACATTTTCTGGCGCTGCTAAGTGAACATTCAGTCTTTCAGCCGTTTACGCGGGGACATGCACGGTTTTCTACCGATATAGGGTATTTAAGAACTGTAATAACTCGTGACACGCACTGTTTTCTTCCTTAGTTTAAATGTCCAAACATACATATTAACAAAACTTACTAGATGGCGTACTTAACTCAATTTAAGTTAATTTGTGACATTCGTGGTTTTCTTCATAGACCCTTCATTTCTGTTCCTCACAAAACCTTCTTTCTAGATAACTTATTTTTAAACTAAGTTATTTCTACTAACTATTCATTATCAGTGAGAAGCAGGAGAAAAAATTTTACGAAGAATTTATAGATCGTTTATTCCAACTAGGCTGGATCTTGGTTGTTTCTTTTATATAATCGCCTTAAATCGTTCTTTTGTATCTAGTCCAGTAAATAGTTCGGATATCGAGGAAAACAAAGCTTGGCCATGGATCGGACCTCAACAAACAATATTAACTACTAGGTATACTCAAGAAAACTTCCTTACTTTTACCAAACTGTTCATTAGCCTACAACTGCTCTTAGCCCTCTTGCAAACTATAGACTGCACTGATAAATTTCTTATTAAATGTAGTTTAATTAATAAAAAATATGAACATAATCCTAATTACATAGGACACACATAGTATAAGTCTGCTACGCCATTTCCTCAATATTGTAAAACAATTTCATTTTGTGATCAATAGAATAACATTTACTCAAAGTTCTAACCACAATAACAAAGTTAATTGTGCACTCACATATTTGAAAATGGTCATCAATACTTTGATTTTATCAAGAAAAAATTTAAGTTGCTTAGGCAAGTTTTTGTCACCTAAAGACTGGAACCATATCGAGCACTTCTGTTCTAATACAAAAAGTTTTCTCCTTCTTGCACCAATCTAATTCACTGCTTGCCTGTCACTGCTCTTAAGTCATGTACCCATCTCTTTGAAGGTCTTTCTACGTATCCAGCTGTTATGATCATATCTGGTTAGATGACGGACTCAGTACCATTTCATTCTTGTAGTTTTTTCACGATATCCGTGACCTTCGTGAGTAATGTTCGTGGTGTCAGCATTTCTTTCTTCGACCGAAACACAGCATTATTAAAATTTAATATTTTGCTTGCTTTTCCAAAGAGTTAAATGTGAAGTAGAAACATCACAATTATAAGAGATTTTCATTACTTAGTGGTACTAACGTAAAGAGTTATTAGAATATATAGTATGTGTCCTCCTTCTAATATCTTCGTTACTGATATGATCTTTTTTGGATACACCTCACGCTCTCCTTAGAAAATCCATTTCTACTACTTCTATTCTTTTTCTTTTTTCGTGATCTGCCAAACTTCTGCTTCATAAGTCATAATAGGCTCTACCAAGGTTCGATAGATTATCAATTTCGTTTCTTAGACCATAGTAGAGAGTTTAGAATGTTTACCGCTTATTTTCCCTGATGCGTTCTGTTTTCGATGTCACTTTTGGTAGTGCCTTCTTTACATATTATAGATCCGAGATATTTATATTTATTGCATGTTTTTGTGTTTCTAATTTCTAACTCTGGATCTTCTTCATCATCTCCTATTTTAACATACTCTGTCTTTGACATATTTATATTGAGGCTCCATTTTTCATACTCTTTTTTTAGTTTTCTAAATATGTAGTCCTTGTCTTCCTCATCATTCGCTACGACTACTTGATCATCTGCGAAAAATAAAGTTGTTAGATATTTACCACCGCCTATGTCTATTTCCATTCCGGATACTTATTTTCTCCACTGCTCTAGCGATGACTGAGTATATATTTTAAATAAGGTTGGAGATAGACAACATCCTTGTTTAAGCCCGTTTGTTATTGCAAATGATTCAGATATAAAGTTTCCTTCTTTAGTGACACTTCTTGCATTTTTGTATATATTTGCAATAGCATCAACATACTCATGATCTTCCTGCACGAAATCCATTTTGATCTTCTATGTCTTTGTATTCTGATTATATTTAAATTCCCAATTCTATTTAACATCTATGGTGAATGGATAATGCGGAAAGCTACTGAGGACTGGAACGGTGGCATCACCATTGGCGGGAAGAAGATTTGCAACTTGAGATATGCAGATGATACTACTATCCTCGCTAGTTCTGAAGCTGAATTGATTCACCTGCTACAACGGATAGAAGACGTAAGCTTAACGATGGGCCTTAAAATAAACAGAGATAAAACGAGAATCATGATAATTGACAGAGCTAACAACAATCAAAATCATCTGGTCATGATAAACAATATCGCTGTTGTAGATAAATTTGTGTACCTGGGCTCATTAATAACCAACAAAGGAGGCTGTACTGAAGAAATAAAGCGGCGGTCAGCAATCGCAAAAAGCGCTATGGCAAAATTAACAAAAATTTGGAAAAGCCATGAAATAACTACCGATACAAAAATGAGACTAGTAAGAAGTCTAGTTTTTCCAGTTTTTACTTATGCATCGGAATGCTGGACCCTTACTGAGAAAGACAAAAAGAACATAGATGTATTTGAGATGTACTGCTGGAGACGAATGCTGAGAATACCGTGGGTGGCCCGAAGAACAAATGAATCCATACTGGACCAGCTAAACATAAAGAAAAGACTAAGAACACAAATATCAGAACAAATAATAAGCTATTTTGGACATGTCCTTCGAAAAAATGGTCTTGAAAAACTTACCATCCAGGGAAAAGTAGAAGGCAAAAGAAATAGAGGTAGATCTCCCACACGATACACGGACCATATTGTTGCTACCATTGGCGCTCCAGTGTCAGAATGTGCTAGAATGGCAGAAGATAGAAAAACGTGGAGGAACATTGGGAAATTTAGCTAATAGCTTCATGATATCACGATACCTGCATCAGGTTAACGACTAAGAAGAAGAAGATTCTGATTCTATTCTTTCTTTCATTATTTGACCGTACAATCTCCCCACTGAGCTGATAACAGTTATTCCCCTATAATTAGAGCATTTGCGTTTATCTTCTTTCTTGAATATTGAGCTGATGTATCCAACATTCCAATCATCAGGGATATTTTGTCACTTTAAGCATTTGTTAAATAGTTGAACCAAGATCTTATGTAATATTTTTAGTCCAAACTTTACCAACTCAATTAGGATGTCTCCAGGTCCTGCTACTTTACCGTTTTTCGATCTTTTGAGGGCATCGCTTAACTCTCCGGTTGTTATCTCAATTATTTTTGTATGTTCGGATATTTCTTCCATTTGAATCTCTTGGAATTTACATCTATCCTCTTAGTAAGATCTCATAATGATGTTTCCACTGTTTCAGATCTATTAACTGTAAGTTAGATTTTTTTTCTTCCTTCCGGAGACACTTCATAACCTTCCACGATTGCCCAACTCTTGTTCCACCCCTATACCTATCCAACTCTGCACATCTTTGATCCCACATCTCATTTTTACTTTTCACTACTCTTTTTACATTTCGATTTAATTTTTTGTATATCTTGTAATCTTCCTCCCTTCTCATTGGCATCCATTTCCCTCAAGCAGTTTTCTTCTTGATATGGTGAAAATTGTTTTAAATTTTGTAGTAATTTTCAAAAAGCAAGAGCCGTAAGGTCTCATATCTCTTGTAGTACTGCTTATGCGGAGATTAATGCGTTACATACAGGCTTATTCTAGTTTAACTCGAAAGTTAAATCAATTTCGATTTTATACTACTATGTTGAACTTTTTGTTTTCTAATCAGAGTTTAAACCATCGAATAGTTGTCCTTCAACTTGTGAAAACTGTTTTAGTAAACTTACCGTTTGTAGCAACGCGTCCCCAACCAACTATTGTAACTAAATCATCTGTTTGGTAAGAGAAATCCTTGGATGGTAAACATATTGGTTTGATGAAGTCTAAAAATATAAATAGAATTAATTATTTTTAACAATACTCTACTACTTTAAAAATATAAACCGTAAATCAAACAAACATTCTATAAACTAAACGTAGTTATGCAAGAAGGACTCAACTCCAAAAATTGTGTTTTTCATGAGAGACATTTTCGCAAAGCTATCTATTGTAAATTACAGATACAACTTACAACCTTACTGAAAGTTTTACCGTATTTGAGAAAGATAGTATTTTTATTGTTGATACTGCAGAAAATGTTGGGGGTTACTATTGATTCTGATTTTAAGTACTATTATTTTGAGTACTATTGATCAAATATAATGTAAAAGTGTGCTTTAAAAATTTTTTGATTTGTTAACGGATGAATCCAATAACGATGTTCTCCTCGTTTAGTTCTCGCCCTAAGCAAAAGGCGATCACACAAGTAGTTTCGATATCATCCATCGGAAAATTGCTATAATTCAGCGATTTATAAATCGTAGTGAAGGCACGCTCTAGTTTTTCTATGACAGTGATTTTTTTGAAGTGGAGGGCTAGCGAAAGCTATAAATCCCACCGATTTCTAATTTTTGTCTTTATAATTTACTAAAAGCTGTCTTAAAATCTATTACAAAAAAATGTTTTGCTGCTTCGAGCTTACAAGTTAGAAGACGATAAAAAATGCCTATTAAAACATTTGTTACTGTCGCCAAAAAGTCCGTTAATAACCTTTGAAACAAATTGCCTATAAATTGGCGCATTTGAGCAGTAACATCCCATTCAATTTTCAACGTCGTAAGAGGGATAATCTCACTGCTATTCGCGATACTTATTTACTCAATAATATAAGCCTCAGAGACAAAATTCCTAACACCGAAATACGTCAAAGAACTAAAGTAACCGACATCATGGAAAAAATAACGACATTGAGATGGCAATGGGTAGCACATGTAGCAAGACAAGACACCAACAGATGGTCTCATAAAGTGACATTCTGGAGACCTCGAGAAACAAAAAGAAGCGTGGGAAGACCCAAAAAGAGATGGATAGACGATATAACAGCTGTAGCTGGAAAGCAATGGATGAAAATTGCAAAAGATAGGGAAGCGTGGAAACAATTGGAGGAGGCCTATGTCCAACAATGGATGAATAAAGGCTGAAGAAGAAGAAGATTTACTCAATTTACTTCAACACCGAATTGGTACCTTCTTCGAAAAATTTGATAAATCTGAGTCTTTCATAGTCAGCCACTTTAAAATCTTGGCTCTCATTTTACTAATAATTGTTAGTAGTGTACGCAACAGTGTATTAATTCTTCATCTTGTGGTGCCTATTGGTTACGGATGTTGGCTACTAGCATGGCAATTCTAACTTTATTGAACGCAGCTCGAAATAGTCCTGAAGTGGTCAACGAAAACCATTTTCGTAAGTTCTGGAGCCAAGATATTCTTCTTCTTCCTGGTCCCCTCTTTCCGTAGACCTCTGCCTGTAATATAAGTTGCAGCAGGTTATATCTATGATCGTTTCGCATTATATGTCCAAGATATTCTAGCTTGCGCTGTTTTACGGATCCGTCTATAACACCATATCTCAAACACCTCGAGTTTTTCGATGGATGCCTCGGTTAGTGTCCATGATTCAACCCCATAGAGCAGCACTGTAAACACGTAGCATCTCAATAAACAGATTTTCGTTTTTAAGGGTAGGTCTTGGCTCGGAAATATCTTGCTCATTCTGATAAATGCTGACCTGGCTTTTTCAATTATTTGTTGTATATCAACTGAGTGGTCCTATTGGTCATTTATGGTGGTTCCTGAATAGTAGTAACGGGGCACTTAGAGTATTTGTTGCTGATATACCAGTAATTGACTAGGTGGAATATGCTTCTTACTGCTAACCATATACTTTGTCTGCTTGATGTTAAAAATCAAGCCCGTATTTTTGACTGATTCTGCACAATTGTATTACTAGTGTCTGTAAACCTTCTAAACTGTCTGCAAAGAGGATGGTGTCGTCTGCATATCTGATGTTATTCAGGCGCTCACCATTTATGAGAATACCCACTTCGATATGCTCTAAGGCCTGGCTCATGACGTGTTCCGAATAGACGTTAAATAATAAGGGAGAGAGTATGCAGCCCTGTCGTACTCCTCTCTTTATTGCAACTTCTTCTATTAGTTGGTCTTTCACCCGAATGGTTGTTGATTGGTTGTAGTATATGTTCTTGATTACTCGAAGGTTTTTGTTTCCAGATCAGTTGCCTTTAGTATATCCATAAGCTTATCGTGCTTGATTCTGTCGAAAGCTTTCTGGTAGTCGATAAAGCTTTAAAATAATACCTGAACCGCGAACAAAGCTTCTGTTGTACCTAACGCATCCCTGAATCCAAACTGCGTTCGTGAGATCTGTGAGTCGCATTTCTGATAAATTCTACTGTGTATTATCTTTAAGAAGGTCTTAAGAATGTTTCTCATTAGACTAATAATACGATGCTCTTCGCATTTTTTTGCATTAGGTTTTTTAGGTATAGCAATAAATGTAGATTTTAAAAAGCTCTCTGGGATTTTTCCCAGGTCATAGATTTTATTGAACGTTGTCGTAAGCCATTTTACTCCTTCGTCTCCCATGATTTTTAGAAATTCTGAATGAAATTATTGTGAAGTATTTAATTTTACGCAAGTGTCATATTAAAATTTTAGAAGAAAAGTTCTCTGCAGTTCAAATCTAAATTAGAGTCTCAAAACCAAAAACATTTGTCAGCCTCTGTATTTAAAATTGCCGATAATTTAAATATTCTTTACCCATTTAAAAATTTATATTTTTAAAAACAAATTTGTAATAACAAATTATTATTTACCTGAAAATAAAACAACCCTATCTAGTTCAATTAAAGCTATATCATTTACAGCATTAACATTGTCGAATTCCTCATGCAAAATAAATCTATTAGGTGTATATATCATCGGTTGATCAGCACATATTAGATTAGAAGTTAAACAATCTAAATCCATTGAAGTGTCGTGTTCCCCCAAAATAATTCGGAACCTGAAAAGCAAAAAACATATTAATTACTATTAGTGGCAGTCCTGACTAAGAATAAGTTTAAAATATAAGAATTGAGAAAGTGAAATTTCCTACATCATGACTATCGCTCTAATTATAATCTGTTTTAATTAAAAGCAATTATATTTTCTTTCAATCAAAGAAAATAAAAGCAGTTTTTATTATCTTGGGACACTGGGCGAAATTCCATTGTAGAATAGTAGCCTTGTTCCTGTAAGCGGGGATCTACACTAATTCATTAATGGTCCCTAGCTATTCGTGGGAACAAATATGAATACTTATCAACATACTGTTACTATGAATGTGAGTCATACCGGGTCTCCGCTTATACCTGCTATTGGAACTTTTCAGATGAGGATCTAATAATATACCAGCGTTCCGATCTAAGCCAGCAGAAATTTCTAGATAAACAAATCAGGTATAAAACGGACGATTTGAGATTTAAAAGGACAGTCGAAAACAAGTGTCGATTAATAAATCGTTCTTGCGGCTATTTAAATTGAAACCGGTGTGAATGTTTTAAATAAATTATATAAGTGTAAATAAATTAATATCTAAGTGTTTTCTATGTAGATTAAATAAATAAATGTGGTTAAAAAAACTCATAAAGTGTAGAACATTTTATAGTAAATAAAGTCAATAAATAAATTTATAAAAACAGTTCAATACAATCAAACCACCGTGTTTAAATGCCAAAAACTCGATCACTGTAAAACAAACCTACTCAAAGTGCGTCAAAAAGATATGCCCTGACATCGCTATACGTAATGCTCGGTCACTCTCTACCGAAAAAAGATTCGAAGGAATGGAGGAAGAAATCTTAAACGTGAATTGAAATATTGTGGGTACCAGTGAAGTAAGAAACAAGTCTGATCACAATCCCATCAGGCTATTTATGGTACTACAAAATGGAAAAGGAATAGAAAGTCAGACGCGTCGGTTTCTTTATTTACAAAAAAATTTTGCCAACATAATTGTATCAATAAACCAAATCTCAACAAGAGTGCTTTAATTATAAAGATCATTCAAGTGTACTCCCTCACTACACGATATCCAAACGAAGAAGTCTACATAGCACGATCAAATATTCCTAAAATCAAGGAAAAAATAATGACAAATTTGGTACCTAACATGTACATCAATATTGGTGGGAAAGAAATAAAACTCTTAAGTTTTTAAAACTCTTCTTCTTCTTTGTCAACCATTTTCCATCCACTCCTGAATGTAGGTCTCTCCCAATTGCTTCCATCTTTCTCTATCTTGCGCCAATCTAATCCACTGTTTGCCTGCCACTGTTCTTATGTCATCTACCCATCTTTTTTGAGGTCTTCCGGTGCTTCTTGTTGTCGTCCTTGATCTCCATTCTAGAATTCTCCGTGTCCACCTGTTGTCATTATATCGGGCTACGTGACCTGCCCAGCGCCATTTCATTTTTGCAATTTCTTCCACAATATCTCTAATCTTCGTTTTACGTCTTATCTCGGTGTTTCTAATCTTGTCTCTTAGTGATATTCCAAAGCATGATTCGTTCCATTGCTCTTTGCGTTGTTTCTAATTTTTTAGCAGATTTTTTGGTAAGGGCTACTGTCTCCAAGCAGTAAGTACAAACTGGTAGTATGCATGTGTTATACACCTTTTTCTTTAAGTTTACAGGAATGGAGGTGTTTTTTAAGATATATGCTAATTTGCCGAAAGCGCCCCATGCCTGTTGTGTTCTTCTTTTAATTTCAGCATCTTGATTTGGTTTTCCTAGTTTGATAACATGACCTAGATATACATAATGTTCAACATTTTCTATGGTATGATTTTGTATTGTTATATTTGTCTGGTCTCGGCTCAGTATTTTTATTTTGCTGTAGTTCATTTTTAAGCCTACCGCTCCTGAAACTGCATTTAATTGTTGTAACATATCATTTAGTTCTTGGATATTATCGGCTATTAAAACTATGTCATTTGCGAATCGCAAGTGGTTTAAGTATGATCCGTCGACGTTGATACCCTTATTGTTCCATTCTAGTTTCTTAAAAATGTCTTCTAGAGCAAGGGTAAATAGTTTGGGAGAGATGGTGTCTCCTGTTGTTAGTGTATCTTGAATCTATACGTGCATTTTCTAGAGATTCAAGCACTGCCCATAATTCGATGGAATCGAATGCTTTATGGAAATCGACGAACGCCATATGAATTGGAACATTATACTCGGTGCATTTTTCTATCAGTGTTCTTACGGTGTGCAAGTGGTCTATGGTACTAAAATGTTTTCTGAATCCAGCCTGCTCGATAGGTTGATAGAAATCGAGCTTATGTGTTAGGCGGTTGGTTATGATTTTAGTAAGTAATTTATACAGATGTGAGAGCAAGGATATTGGTCGGTAATTCTCGATGTTTGCTTTGTCTCCTTTCATGAATAGTAAAATGACTTCGGAGTTGTACCATTCTTGAGGAATCTTTCCTTCATCAATTACTTTATTAAATAAAATATTTAATACCTGTTCTATTTTTCTTCCACCGATTTTCAACATTTCGACTGTAATTTTATCCTCTCCCGGACATTTATTCGTTTTTAGTTGATTTAGGGCCATTCTTATTTCATAGTCGGTTATGTCCGGTATTTCTTCTGAGC
This sequence comes from Diabrotica undecimpunctata, assembly GCF_040954645.1. Lineage (NCBI taxonomy): Eukaryota > Metazoa > Arthropoda > Insecta > Coleoptera > Chrysomelidae > Diabrotica > Diabrotica undecimpunctata. Next base: position 149,438,683 of record NC_092809.1, read on the forward strand.
CGGTGTTAATTATTGTTCGTTCAGTACGTCGTTGTTGTGGTTGTGTATTTGCCGAGTATAATTTAGTGTAGAATTTTTCAATGGCCTCGCTTATTTCCTTTCTGTCTCGGACGGTGACGTTTTTCTCATTTTTTATTTCTATGATTTTTCTTGTCATTGTTGTTCTTCTAAAACTCTAGACGTGCAATTATGATTGGCAGGGATAATCAAATCCATGAATTGAGGAGAAGAATCAGTTTTAGGTGGACATCATACGGAAAACTGAGAGAAACTTTAAGTAAGCTGTTCACATGCCTGAAGAGAAAAATATGTAATCAATGCGACCTTCCAGTGTTGGCATACGAAGTGGAAGCACTAACCATAACCAAATCCTCAGCTACCAAACAGGTGTTTCATGTTAGGAATAACTATGCGAGACAAAACAGGAAGGAAAGATCTTAAGAAAAACCAAGATGACTGACGTCATAGAAAGCTTATCCAGACTAAAATGGAGATGGACAAGATAGATAGCTAGACTGATAGATGAGCGATAGACAAATAGGTTATTAGTTAATTGTTTATTATATATTATTGGGATGGAGATTAAGGAAAGAAAAGAAAAGCGTCGGTCGACCACGTACACGATGGGCTGACGATTTAAAAAGGCTAAATAAAAACTAAATGAAAGCTGCTCAAGATAGATAGATATGTTTAGCAGTGGACTTCTGAGGCTAAATGATAATACATGAAGTTTCAGACGTAAGAAGAATATCACGAGGAATGGGACAGGGATGTACATTATCGCCACTACTGTTAACAGTCTATAATGATCACATTTGCCAGCAAGTTTTTGAACGCAAATAAAACAATAATCCTCAATGGGGAAGTAACGAATAACATTAGATATGCAGATAATATTGCGCTGGTGACAAAAATATCGGAACAGCTTCAACCTTCAGTAAAGAATATGAATATTACATGCGATAACTATGCTATAAAAAAAAACTAAGTACATATATGATATTTACTAAAATTCAAATTCATCATAAAAATATTATAGAAACACCACCATTCAAATGGAAAATGTTTGGAATTTGTTTTAAGAATATTTTTTTTTTTTTATTGTATAATGGCTTTGGCATAGCCAATTAGCCAGTTTTAAGAATATATTAAAATAAATAAATTTCACAAAAATGCTGTTTTTTTTTTAATTTAATAAAAATCGTCATTAAAGGGTTAAATACTTATATTATTATTAATATACTGTGCGGATTTAGCATATTAGAAGACACTTGATTTAATTAGCCTTCCGTCGGCATAACAAAGTTCGGTCGGAGTAACCATTTATTCTACACGGCAAGTCTTAGAGTCCTAGATTTCAACGGGATATAATGCAGACTTGGTCAGATAGAAAGTATAGAAATGGATTCTCTTTAAGCTTATATTTTATAATATAAAAAATAACTACTAAAAACTGCTCAGGAAAATCGTTATTAGGCTCCGTAAGTACTGAAAATATAAAGCGAGTGGGCAGCAAGTGGGACCGAGAGAGTCACAAATGTCGAGGTCTTGAGAAGAATGAATAAAGAAAAGGAAGTGATATTTACGATCAAAAAACGAAAACTGCAATACTTGGGACACATTACAAGAGGCAAAAGATATGAACTCGAATAATTATGCAAGGGAAAATAGCAGGAAAAAGGTCCATGGGAAGAAGACGAAACTCCTGGCTAAAGAATCTACGGGAATGGTATAGCTGTAGCAGCAACGAATTGTTTCGGTCAGCAGTTTCGAAAATACGTATAGCCCTGATGATCGCCAACCTTCGGAACGAAGATGGCACTTGAAGAAGAAGAAGGGCATGAATAGCGCAGCGAAGACAAATTTTTAATTTTCGTATCTGTTGACCCAAATAAAACTCGAATCAAGCACTAAAATCCATTTAAATCCACAAACAGAAATATCTGGTATACGTAAAAAATGATTTGTTGTTAAAATTATTCATTTTATGTCTCATATTTAGCTTATACTATCATAATAAAAAAAATTAACTTAGGTGAATTATATTATGAATAACTTACAATTGCAATTTCCTCGGTCTGAGTGTGTGATTGTCTACACAGTGGCCAGCCGTTAGAACATATCTTTCGGAAATAAGGGTACCCCCACATCCATTAACAATTCGATTTCTGCCCCTGTATTGCAGGAGTGCCATCCACGGATATTCTCCTAATTCAGCAGGGGTACCTCCGACGATCTTTTGACTCCTCTGAATTTGGCTATTTCTTCCGCATGCCATGGGTTGGTTATTTCTTGAGACTGGTATATAGTTATCAGGGAAATCTGAAGGATGTAAAATATCTATGTCATCTTGGGGATTGTTATTAGACCAAGAAGGCTGGACAGGATATGAACGTGGATAATATGGATTATGGTTGTAAGATCCAGGAGAATTCCAACTGCTTGGTTTTCTTCTGTAAAATCGACTGGTCGGACTCAATGATAACCTCTCAGAAACACTGTATTTGGGGTAAAAGCTGTTTGGATTATTACTATAAACATTATTGTTTTCAATTACAGCTCCCCTTTTTATTCTTTGTATACTTTTAAAATAGTTTTTATTTATGGGCTCACTGAATGTTTTAAAATTAAATGTATGATATTCTTTTGATCTATTAATTGCCATACTAAGCCAGCTGGGACAGCATGTAACAATTTTATTTTGTGTAACACATCTGTGTTTAGTATAATCGGTGATATTTGGAAACAATTTGAATACAGTTTTGCAGTCTGTTGTTGTCAATTTGGATCCTAAAAGATATATTAAGATTTAGATTAGTGATAAAAAAAAAAATACAGTAGTAAATAATAGAATAATTCATTACAAAATAAATCATATATAGACGATGTTTGTATAATATATTTAATTAAAAAAAAATTTACATAGACGATGAATCTGTTGCCCATTTTGTTCTAATTTTTATATATAATTGTTTAGTTCTAATTTTACATATATCATCGTAACACCTAACTCAACCATATCAACCTAGATTTATCGGAAAAGAAGGTAAGGTAAGATGGGGCAAGTGCGAACGAAAAAATTCATAGTTAATATTCATTTAACTACAAAAATTGCCTCTTTCAAATTAAGATTTTTTTAAACTTTTGTCGTATAATTGTGATTATTAACCGACCAATTAAAATTATTTAGATAACAAAAATACATTACCTACCAAATTTGCCTATAGATTTTTTTTCGCAAGTACATGTTACGTACTTGTCCCACTGATCCGGGGTAAGAGCAGAATGTGCCATTATTTTTGCTAATAATAATAAGTGTTCCATACGGGGCTAGTGCAGAAATCCTACATATATGTAATTTTTATTCTTTATGCTTAACTTTAATAAAATATTAAGAAAAAAATGCTACGAAATATTTTTTAGGAGAGAGTCAAAACAATTTCAGATATTTTGACTGAAAAATATTTATTTAAAATAAAAACATAAACTAAACGTACCAGAATGAATAAATCCTGTTAACAGTAACAAAAAATAATAATAATTGGAAAAAATACTTATGCTATGCTTCAAACACTTCAGGTGCAGTCTCAAAAATATACTTTTCGTAATCAGTAGTTATTGATATTTTTGGAACAGGTAGTTTTGTTTCTATGTCCGACAGTAGAATAGTGCAGACATCGTTGGGTTTTAAAATAAAATGGCACTTATTTGTGAGCCTTTTCAAGCCTGTTACTTCGGCTTCATCACCATTGATCAGTTGTTTCACCAAACAAACATATTTGAACATTTTCTTTTTTACAAGGAATTTTGGTAAATGTAAGTTTGTCAGTAGGGTTTTTTTCATCAAACTCTTTCAAATCACTTTTGCTTAGCTCGTCAAATTCAACAATTCTGTTTTCGCTTGAATCACTGTACCAAGAACTATTATCATTTTCGGAACTGCTTTCAGCAATTTTTTTTTTTGTAAATCTTTTTAATTTTTTTTCTGGTTTATATTTTTTTGTTGTATTTGAACTTAAAATTTTTTCAACATCGGCTCTTGTTATCACCTCTGCACCCAAGCACACGCGTTTTCTTTTCTTCGAATTAGAATTGTTTTCACGTTTGGTTGATCTCAATAACAACTCTTCGAATGAAACATCCAGAATCTTCTCAGTTTCTTGAAATGTTTGTATATCTGTCGAGCTGGAAGTTGACTGTGCTTTGACTGTGATTGGATTTTCATTATTTTTTGCTGATGTACTAGCCAAAGTTAAGTCAAGACCATCAAACCTAGCCACGTTACGGGTTTTTTGCCAACGTTGGAGAGCCACTGGGTCAAATAAATCTTGCTGAATAATATTCCTATTCAGCGGAACTATTCCTGCTTTAATAAAACCACTCACTAATATTTCGGGCCTGGTTTCCTGCCATATTTCTCCTATCATCTTGGAAAACATACTTTTTGTTACAGCGGCCCCCACATTTCTTCTCTGCCATTCAATAAGTTTAGCATCCCAACGGGTCTTCAGTGATTTAAATACACACAAATCTAAGGGCTGGAGTACATGACTGGTGTGAGGAGGGAGCTTAAGTATCGTAATATGGTTTTCAACAGCTATATTTATGACATCTCCTCCAAGATGACTCGCGTGTCCGTCGTAAATTACTAATACCGGTCGTTCTGAACCAATAAACTTTAAAAAACTGTTTTCAAAATAGTTTCTAAATACAGTTGTCTCCATCCACCCTTTAGGAGTGGCAGCGTAGGTAGTATCTAAAAACTCCGTGCCACGCGGAGCAGTCCACTGGTCCCAAACATGTTTACCTTTGAAGACAATAAGCGGAGGTGCTTTTTTGCCACTTGCGCTGCAGCAGATAAGAACAGTTGTATTTTGTTTGCCAGGCCCACTAATAGTTCTTGTGGATGGAGCTTCCCTTTTTCCGACAATTTTTGTTTTTGACGGATCTGTGCAAAAACTGCTTTCATCCAAGTTCCAAATTTGCGACGGACGTTCTTGTAAACCAAGTTCTTCTATAACGTTTTCAAGTAAATCAAAATAGTTGTAGATCAGGAATGGGTCAAGGTTTTTTTTTCTAGCAAACACTCTGGGGTTTTTTAATAGAGAGGTTATGTCTACGCTTGAAATTAAGAAACCAATCTTCTCCTGGTTTTCCATCTTTAAACTGTGTCTTAATGTTATTCTCTTTGACGAAGTCAGCTACAACCTGCAACACTTCTTTTCTAGAAAGGCCAAAACCCCATTTTTCCATAGTACGAAGGCCATTTGCTAGTTTTTCTTCTTCCTGTTGAGGAATGTCCTGAGTTCTTCCATAGCTGGAACTTTTTTGTCCTCTCCTACCTTTAAGGTGATCATGGAGAGTACTTCTTGGAATTGTGTACACTTTAGTAGCTCGGTATAAAGTCATTTGCCCAGATTAAATTGCCGACAGTGCAATTTTTAAACTCTCTTTCGTATATCCTTTGCCCCTGCTACTTCTGCGAATGTAATTTCTCACCATGGTGGAACTAAAAGCATAAAGAAAAACTGTGTGAGATTTGGGGCAAGTGCGTAATATGTGCCGCTCTTACCCCACAATTTTATCCGCACTAGCCCCGACTTTAAAAATACGTGGGGCAAGAGCGGTACAACAATAAAAACTGTCAAAAAGTAAATATTTAAAAAATATATTATGTTTATCATAAACTATTGTCCCTAAGATACTTACCTACCAAAAATAATAAAGATGTTCACAGATTCGGTAGATATAAATGGATTAATTTTTATCAGTGACCTTGCTCGAGAAGTTGCAAAACACAAGTGACACTACCGTACCTATAACATCAGTGAAACGTAATAAAGCAGCTCGCTGTTGTTAAAGACTGTTGTCACGGGTATTAAAGATACCAAATAATAGATGGCAGCCCATATTTCAAAAGTGATAGGTTTTTATGATAATGTTCTGCACTTGCCCCGATAATGCACTTGCCCCATCTTACCTTATACACTTGTCATAGTTTTCCTCTAAATTACCTTAATATTATTCCGTAGCCATTCTTTTGTGGCATGCCAATACAATTTACTATTTTTACTAAGAAAAAGCCACAATTTTACCGTTTTAGAATTTTATAGACCAGAGAAATTAGCAAATGAACAGCTCTTTTCATGACAATATTTGATACAAGTATCTAACAACTGCTTTGATAAATTTGGTAATAACAGTATGTAATAAACAAAAATAATATTTTACTCTTTCAAAAATTTATTTCATAATTTCAAATTTATAAAAGTCGCAATATCTCTAGTTCTTTAGTACAGTGATAGACTTGCTAGCTACCAGACGTATTTCTATCAACAAAACCTTTGATAATTACCGGTATCGGTTATTAATTATTTAATTTCTACTTTGTAAACTAGTTTAAATTTTTTTTTTTGTAATATAGTGTACGGAGTGTAAATAGCTCCCCCTAAATGGGGGAAGCTATAAAAAGAAAGACGCCGTTAGGTGTAACTATTAACCAGACGATGAGTGCAGATAACTCTAAAAGTGATGCGGAGTCAGAAAATTATTTATCGGTCCTTGTACAAGACATGAATACCACTTTAAGTTCTGAGGCAACAACTGAAACCAGTCGCCAGGTCATTAGTGATAACGAAAAGGATATTTATAAACAAAACAAAACACCTAAAGTTTTTAATCTAAGGAATGGAGATAAGTATAATTTGAGTAATATTTGTGTTTTTATCGAACGAAAAAATATTGAAAATGCCGGCCGTCTTCATCCCTTATTTGTGGGAGATGTCTTACACAAAAAACTAAATGTTAAGAATATTAATCAAATTAGATCTGTTTGAAAAAATAGAATAAACGTTAGTCTAAAAACATGTTCTGATGCCAATGCTTTAGTAAACGATCCTCTTTTATCAGAAAATGATCTTGTAGCGTTTATACCAAATCATTTATTAGAAATTAAGGGTTTGATAAAAGATATCGATACTCAATTCGAAACGAAATATATTTAAGATAACATAACATCTCCTTCAACAGTAGTTGATGTTAAACGTACACATCGTAGAATAGAAAAGGATGGTGATATACAGTATGTCCCCAAAAAAACCATTATTGTAACTTTTGAAGGCAACACCTTACCTAATTATATTTCAATAAATAGTGTTTATTTTTCGGTAGAGCGGTTTTATAGCAGAGTTACACAGTGCTTCAGATGTCTACGCTATGGTCACATTTCTAGGCAATGTAAAAATATTGAAGAGTTATGTATTAAGTGTAGTAATGTAAAAGCTGAAAATCATGTTTGTCACGATTCAGAAATTCGCTGTTTATATTGTAAAACAAATGACCACGTTTCTATTTCAAGAAAAGTCCTCATTATGAAAAACAACGTAAAATCAAGAAGGTTATGGTTGGACAAAATATTTCCTTTATTGAGGCAAAAGAATATTGTGAAATATCTCATTCTGGTGTATGTCTGTAAACAATAGTTTTTCTATTTTATCCAACTCCAATTTTCCGCCTTTACCAGCAGTTGAATCTAAGTCTGGAAATTCTAACTCCCTTTTACACTCAAATTTTAAGAATAATAGCAATTATGTTTTGCCCACCCATCTTACACGTAGTCCTACCGGCAATAGCAATAAAAAACGTCGAATTTCTAATGACACTCCTTCTCCACAACCGATGTTTCCGTTTCAGTTTGGCCCTAATCAACCACTGCCTCGAAATAATAATCCACCAAATTATCAAAATTTAAATAATAAAAACATTGTAAAGTCAATTGCAGATTTTATAGTTGAATTTTTAAAAAGTATTCATACTATTGAAGATATCAAAAATTTGAATAATGATTTAATTCAAACAGGAATAAATAAAGTGTTGGAGGACACATGTAAAAAGTAACCTTCACTCCATTACCAAAGACATTAAATATTTGTCAGTGGAATGCACGTTCTGCTGTTTCGAATAAAAATAGTCTAATGCATTATCTTGTAAATAATAATATTGATGTAGCAATAATAAGTGAAACATGGTTTAAACCCAAAAAAGTATATAGTTTCGTAGGTTATAATGTAATTCGTAAAGATAAACAAGATGGTTTTTCAGGAATTTGCATTTTGGTCAAAAAGTCGATTTCACACCTAGAATTAAGCATAGTTTCCAATTTTAATGTCGATCTTATTGTTTGTGGTATTAATATTAAATTCAATAATAAAACTTTAAGTATAATTTCCGTTTATAGGTCACCGGATATTAAAACCAACACAACTGATTGGGTAAATATTTTTTCGCAGTTTTCAACTCCATGTATTATTGGTAGGGATTTTAACGCGCATCATGCTACTTGGGATCCCATAAAAACGATTCTATTGGTAAACAACTCATGGAAGCAAGCAATAATTGTGATTTTGTAGTTATGAATACTGGCGAACCCACGTGATTTACCAGGACAGGAATCAATGATTCTATGATAGATGTTACTTTTTGCTCCTCGGACATAGCTAGTGATATAGATTGGGCAGTTTACTCTGACACACTTGGATCGAATCATTTTATGATAAAAATAACTCTTGCAATGCAGCAAATTCCGCAGGACATCACAATTCCGCGATATAGATGGAACCTAAAAGGAGCTAATTGGGAACAATATAAAGAGTTTGTCGAAGACTACTTTTATAACTTTACTGATGCAGAATATCTAACCACCAAAGAAAAATATGCATTCTTAATCAATTGTATAAATAATGCGGCACAAAGAACTTTAAAAGAATACAGACCGTTTAAGTGCAAGAATCGAACACCTTCACCTTGGTGGGATGCAGAATGTGACAACATAATTTCTGAAAGGAAACATGTACTGCAAGTATACAAAGAAAACCCCACAAAAGATAATTTTCTTGCATACCAAAAATGCATGGCACTTACTAAACGAACATTAAAAGAAAAAGCTAAATAAAGTTGGATTGAATGGTGTTCCAATCTCAACAAAAATACTCCAGCTAGCATGATATGGAAACAAGCAAAAAAAATGAATTGTAAAACAATAAACATTGGTAAGCCACATAATGATGATTTAATAGATGAGTTTTTTAATTATGTAGCTCCCCAGACTGTTCTTTCCGCTATAAATATAGAACATACGATCTTAGATAAAAAACATTTTTTGCAATATGCAGATGACTTCAGCATTTACTGTGAAACAAAGAAGAGAGATGAAGCTTTTGGATTTTTAATGGATACCTACAACGTTGTAGAAATATGGTTGAAAGAAAATCACCTTCAGCTGTCGGCCACAAAATCAGCAATGACCATTTTCAGTAGACATAATATTCCCAATATCGAAACATTTATAGTAAAACAGCGAGAAATTCCTTTTAAAAAGGTAATTAAATATTTGGGCATTATACTGGATCACAAGCTCACATGGAAATTTCACATAGAATATATGTAAAATAGATGTGAAAAAGCCCTAAACTTTCTGAAAATGACAACTAAAACTTGGTGGGGAACAGATGTTCAGACTTCCTTACTTTTTTATAGAACGTACATTCGCTCTATCATAGATTATGGATGTTGGTTATATGGATCTGCCAGCAAGAACTTACTAAACAAATTAAACATATTTATAAACCAGTGTTTGCGTATCTGTATTGGTGCCATGAAGACAACTCCTATTGAGCCCCTTTATGTTGAAGCACTTGAGCCTCCAATTTCTCTTAGAAGACATTTTTGGCCGAACAATTTTTACTGAAAATTAAACACCAGAACACTTTCCTTTATACCGAATTAACAAATTTAAACAATTATGATTTAACGAATAAATATTGGATAAAGAAAAATTTTCCAACCCTATGTGAAGCTCTTAGAGAAAACACAGTTTGTGCTGATGAAGCTATTAATTTAAAATCACACACAGATATAAATGATTTTGAAGCTCTTTTTTATGGCGTTAAATTTATTAAACCAAATTATGTTAACACTGGAAGAGCAAATAACAACATTATAACAAGCATCTTATCCAATTGGGATTACTACAGTACTATCTACACGGATGCCTCCAAATCAGAAGACGGTACAGGATGTGCCTTTTACATCCCCATGGAGAAGGTAGAAAAAATATTACTTTTTGTTTCTAACAGGGAATCCTCCGTTATTATTGTTTCAGATTCCATGTCAGTTCTCACAGCCATTAACCAACCTTTTTTTCCAACCAAATACTCCAATCCCTACATAATATTAATTAAAAAATTAGTTAAACACTTTAAGGAAAATAAAAAAAAATGTGATATTTATATGGGCCAAAGCACACAGTGGAATTAAACATAACGAACATGTGGACCAACTAGCCAAATTAAGTATTTATTCAGTGGATACCACAGAATATCTACCCAGTATTTCTGATTTGGTTGCTTCTCGCAAGGCAGTTTTAAAATATAAATGGAGTGATCTATGGTCTGAGTTTTGTTTTACCAACCCAAATAGATACACTTCTTTACACACAACTGTCCCTGTTGCACATTGGCACAGAATTTATAATGTCCCTAGGCGTTATATACCAACCATATCTTGGCTTGAATTTGGACATGCTTGTTTTCCTGCTCATCTTGCAAGGATTCATGCGATCGAGAATAAAAACTGTGTGGAATGTGGAGTGGAAGGTGACCTAGATCATGTAATTTTTGGTTGTGCCAAATATAATTTGGAATCCACCTTATTATACAATAATATAGTTCATATTACCGGTAAATCTCCGTTTAACGTTTTATCTGCCCTAGCGACTCAAAATAGATTAATTTACGATTGCATAATCGATTTTTTGACCAAATGTAATATTTTTCTTTAGTTAAAAAAAAAATTTTGTTTTTACTTTTTACCTTTGTTTTCTCTCCTTTATATGTTTAATCCTATTTACCGTGGCCTAGTTGTCCTGTGTATGTTATATATTATAATGTCCTGATGGGCACCTGGACGTGAAGCGAGTGACCAATGTAATTGTATGTGTTTATGGATATATATGTGTATGTATATATATTTTTTCTCTTCTTTTTGTTAAATGTTGTACTGATTTCCCAACTTTAAATTTATCTATTTTAGTCTATTCGGTTGCAAATTACTCAAAAACTTTTTACTGCGCCTAATGAGATTAAAAGATCATGTAACTGGCTGTATGGCAAACTGCCGAAGCCATATAAAAAAAAATCTCTAGTTCTTATTAAGAAAATTTTTAATTTTTATTTTTTTATTATTTGGGGTACCTCGTTGCTTAGATTGTTTAACAGAGTGATTTGTTTAAACCATTTAAGAAAAATAAATTTTGCAAAATATTAATTTTCTCTTTAATAACCAAAGAATTTGTCTTGATATGGTTACCTTTTTGTTTGAGAACACATATTTCACTTTTGATAACAAAATATTTAAACAAACTGTTGGAACACCAATGGGAGCAAAAATAAGTCCTATCCTTGCCACATAATATGTCATGGATGAATTTTTAGATATAGTACTACCAACTCTATTTTTCAAGGTCCTCTTTATAAAAGAGTTTGTAGACGATACCATATTGGCATTACCTAAAGATGGAGTGGATAAGTTACTATTTACGTTTAACAATTATGTTCCTTACATTAAATTTACTGTTGAAATGGAAGATGATGCATATTCTGTTCTCTTTTTGTACCCAACTTTTAGTTCCTATTTATTATTGTTATGTATAAATGTTTCATATTCAACATCTTGACAAACATCCTCAGTAACACTGCTAATATAAAATACTTGTTGCGGAATATAATTTAGACCTTAACTAAAATCAATGAAAAATGGAGTTACACCACTTGTGATTTAAGGGGCTCAATTATATCTGGTTTATCTGTTTCATTATCAATGTTTTCATTGTAATACATGGTAGATAACATTAAAATATTTTAACCACTGGTTTCTTCTTTATCGTGTGACCTTTATTGTGTGAGCACTTGAGAAATATGAAGTTTATTCTTTCGTAACGTTCCTATAACAGTTAGGCGATGTTCACGTAAAAGTACCTCTACCTCAACACATTGTTGATAAAATCAAATAAAAGAGACGACTCCTTCGTCAGTTTCAACGTACCCGCAACCTCCTAGTCAAAACAAAATGCAACCGCCTGTCTGCTGTGATCAAATTACAAATATGAAATTGGCTGCTGTAGCGTGGATTAAAGAAAAATTTTTTAGCGCTTTACGTCATGACTGGAAGCACACATTGGTCGAATGTCCTCTTTTTTAAATAATGTGGCATATTGTTTTTAAATATGTCTGATAGAGCTCCATATGCAGCCCATGGTAAAGTAATTTTTCTTTGCAGTTCAGCAGTTTGGTCGTCCTTATCAATTTGTATTTCGTGACCTATGTATTTATATTTATAAACTGAATTTGGATTTGGATTTTTGAATGTCGTCCGCAAATCGTAGGTGAAAGAGCATTTCATCGTCGACATTGATTTCTTTGGCTTCCACTTAAATTTTTTATTAAAGGCATTTTGCAGAACTGTTGTAAAGAGTTTGAGAGATAACGTGTCTCCTTGCCTGATTCCTCTTTTGACTTTTATACATTTTTTATCTTTGTGAAGTCTTACAGTTATGGTTGCATTATTATATATGGACAGCGTTATGCATTACTAGACCAAGTGCTAAAATATGATTTTGAGATATTTGACTTTAAAGTTTTCACTCTATTAAAATTCAGTATATGTTACAATAGTCGTAATTTCTTGTTTTCGAAGACAGTTTTTTATGTTTTCTCTATGTGGGAAATAGTGACTTGTTAATGCTAAAGAAAGCGAAAAAAGAATAATTAAAAAGGCTTTTGGTCGACTTACGATTTTCGCTACATTCTGTAATTGTGTTATACATCAGTAGACCAAGCGACATTAAGGTCGTTTGGTCTAGTGATGCGAACTAAAATTACTTTTAGTGAATGACTAGTAGGCCACAAGCTATTTTTTCTTTTTGGGTATTACAATAAAAGTCGTTGTTTTAAATATTTTATATTACTTAAGAAATTAATAAAAAATTTAAAAAAAATCGGTTGCCTGTAAACAACAACTGTGACAACGTCTTTTTCTCGGTAGAATATTTATTGATATGAATATTATTAAATTGCACAATAGGAACAAGAAATTGAATGAAAATAAGAATTGCACAAATTTTAACTATAGAAATATATTTTGTTTACTAAAACATTGTACATGTAAACTTAAACTTAACTAATTTCTATTTGAGTGATTTTGTTGAGGATAGGACGATGATAGGGGAAATATGAAATGAAAGGAAGTGTTTCTGCTGTAATGTGTCTTGCGAAAGTCAAGTCGATGGTTGTTCCTTTTAACGTAGTTGACTTAGAAACGTTTGATACGCAATCAAGATTATACGTACATTTTATGAAATTTAGAAACGAGTTGTCTGAATTTACGTTTTTGTTAAAATCACCACACAGAAGAATCGGTATACTAGAATCAACTTGCACGAACGGTGGCACGTACTGGCTGTTGTGAACGTACGGACCGAGTCCTTGCCATAGTAACATTCCAATGTCTTGCATACTAGCTCCTGGATGATTTATTTTATATTATATTATTGATCTTATTATTTTCTACAAAATTTATTTGAAAATTTTTTCGATATATCAATTAGTTGCGGAGATATCGAACATTGCAGTTATTGTTTGCAACCAGTATTTTATATATTTATTTTTTTCAGTTATAAAAAATTACTATTTCCAATTGTGTCTACCAAGTATGGTCACATGTATTTGCCTACATATTAAATAATAATAAGTACAGATAATATTATGTGACGTTCACTTCTGATTATATATATTTTAATATTTTTAATTTTAAAGAATCAATTTGAAAATCAAAACACTTATTCAGATCGAAGGTTCAAATTTTTGCTAAATAAATTTGAAATTAATTAAAATTTGTAAATGTAAATGGTAAAGTTGAAAATTAAAACATTTACTAAAATTGGAATTTGAAATTCTTGCTAAACACAGTTAAATTCTAACTCCGCGCGTGGTGATTGGTCGGTTTAGTTCGTTTGTTTGGTCGCCCTGTTTTGACAGGTTAGAAGTTATAATTTGTTATTTTAAATGTTTGACTAGAAATACGCGCTGTTTCTTCTCAATCGACTGAATTACGATTGATTGCAGAGTGATTTAAACTAATAATTTACTTAGCACTATCAACATTTGTCAATAGTATGACATAACCTATAAACTCAGTTTCTCAACTTTTGTGTCAATCTAACAATTAATCAATCAATCATAGTTTACGATAATGAAATATTAGTGTACAATTATTTACCTTTATTGTTGTAGTTGTTGTAAATGGATTTTGGATCCATAGAATCTTACGCAAGAGGTAAGGTCATTTATGTTCCGACAGATTGACGCTTCATAATCGCGAAGTCAAAAAATGAAGAAAGCTTTATTTGTAACACAAATTTCAGGCCAAGACTTCACGTCTACGAAAAATCTTGAAGCAGCAATTACAAAGATGAAAAAAATGTCACAAACGAACAGCTGTCATGTTTCAAGATGCAATGGATTCTATTAGTGAATTTATGCTATATTAAAAGAAAACTCTTAACGAGACCTTTCCATTTTCTGCTCTATGTCTAAAGTCAGCAAAACCAGCAAGGCCACTTTTAATTAGACAAATTGATCTGGAAAATTTATACCCTGGGCCAAGACCTGTGGCTAAGGAAAAGAAGAGGGACATGTTAGATTTGCTTTCATACATTTCATCTATCAACCATGCTTACTTTCAGGAACTTAATGAAACAACAGAAACACAAAATATAGGCCCACTGGATTTAGTTGAATTGAACATGACTGAGGTGTTTTATTGCAAAGAAACAACTTTATGATCGTATTAGTGTAGTTATTTGAGTAAAACATAAAATTTTTACCTAATTTTTTTCTATTTTTTTTAACTTCAATTTAAAACAAATTGAGTTTCTACAAATGCAGTAACGTAAGTCACTTTAACCCTATAAAATACAACAACAGAACTACCTACATGATTTTCAATGATTATTCCATTTAGACAAAGATCTTTCTGCAATGTACAACAAAAAAGGGCTAATAATCTGTTGTGTAATTTAATATAAAGATTTTAACAAAATCTTCTATTTGTCATAATGCACATAACATGACTTACACCACTTTGGGTTTAACACTCTGACATATCGAACATAGGAGAGATTCGTGTGGTCAAAATATCAAGAGATAAATCACCAATCAGTAGAAAAAATATTGGACGATCGGACAAAATATGGAGTGACAACTCCATAGAGGTATTAATGAGCCAATGAACAAGCAGAGTTGCTTATAAAGAGGAAGAAAAAAAAACTTTTGAAGTTATACTTCTATACGCGCGCTCCACGTTGGAAGTTTGTATGGGAGTGAATCTGTGAAATCATTACATATAATGAGTAAGAGATAGACAAAAGATATATTTTCACTCTCTTCCTCTCGAATATAAAAATGTTCCGTTTGTATATATAATTTAATATTATATAAATTATATAAAGATATATATACATATAATATTATACATATAATAAAATATTTATTAATATTATTATTTATGTGATATGTTTTATATTATGTATTAAATGTTCATAATTATATTGGTCTTTTGTATTTCAAGAACTGTCAATTTTGAAATACGTTTGTGTCATGTCCTCGGTAGTATAGTAGTCAGTATCCCCGCCTGTCACGCGGGAGACCGGGGTTCGATTCCCAGTCGGGGAGGACTTTTTTATTAATATTATTACATTATTGTCATTTTTTAATACCTATGGATATTGCATTTTAATTTGTATTGTATTATTATATGGAATTATGTTGCACTGTATTGTAGTGTATTTTTTTATGTATATTATTGTCATTTTTAAATACTTATGAATATTGCAGTTTAATTTGTATTGTATTATTATATTAATAACAAAATAAACAATGAATTTTACTGCAGAGTATGTGTAAAAAAAATTTTGCATTCAACTCCTTTCATATATATATGAAAATAAAAATATACATTTTCATCAAAATATTGTTTCAATCCTTCATTGTTAGTAAGTTGTTATTAATTCTGTTTCTCTTTCTGCTATGTCTTACCTATAGCATTACATATGTAATGATTGTGCAGATTGACTCCCAAATAAATTTGTAACGGCGAATGCGTGTATCCACCGGCAGTCCCACTGGACGGCCACACAAGCAAGACAGTAATTGTCAACCGTCCACAGCTAACATGTCGTGTTCAACTGAAAGTGAAGTTTTATGTTACCTCGCTATAGCATACTACGAAATTACAAAAATAAAGCGGAGACGGCACTAGATGTTGGGCATTTAAAAGTTTAACATATGCGGTAAGTCGAGTTGTTTTGTTTTTGTATTCTGGCGATGTACATTTCCATAAACAAACAGTCTCGTAAACAATATATAAATTCTAATAAAAAGGTACAAAAATCCGAATATATAAGACCATTATACGACCAGCAGTCGCGTATGGAAGCGAAACATGGACTCTAACAAAAAGAGAAATAAATAAATTGCTGGTGTGGGAACGTAAAATTCTTTGAATGATATATAGCCCTTGCAGACACAGCGTGACAAATGAATGGAGGGGCAGATACAATAACGAGCTAGAGTCTCTGTTCGAAAAAGAAAATCTAGTCAGATATATAAAGGCCAATAGACCCAGATGGGCAGAGCATATGATACGCAGTAACAACAATAGCCTTGGCAGGATTGTCATTTCAATCTGTTGCATTATTAAAGTCCTCGTAGACATACCGTCTCAGGACTTGCAACTTATTGCAGAGTCATATGTCACCATGTTACCAATCCAACGGTAGCTTTACCATCTTAATTTTAAATTAGACATAATGTAAACTAAATTTCATTTAGTAATTTTTAAAGGGTTTTTAACCCCATATTTAGTGGCTACATCCATGTATTAACTTGTAAGTATTAACCACATTTTACATTAACCTTAGACAAAACTTAAATTATTTCATATTCTTTTTAATTAAGTGGTTAAATACTTTTAGGACACTGATGATGGAATACTTATTCCGAAAACGTTTTGTCAATTTAACATAGCCCATCTGGGTTTTTTATATACCTTTTTATAAAGGATTTTATTCAAAATTTTTTTAATATATGGTATACAGCCAAATACAGGAACTTAGTTTCCTTGCGGATATTACTAAACTAATAATAAGGGTAAGGAAAATGAGTAATATAATGCAGATTTTAAACTTTATTATAATAACGATTTGTATACAAGATTTTAAATGTTTACATGTTAAACATTAAATTTATTCTTCATTTGGTTGAATAAGATACAAATTTGTTTACAGCTTTGTTTAAATACTTTTTCTATCGTCTATAACATGCACCTGTATTTACTTGATTTAATCCAAGTTGTGCTGGAGAGGCTTTAAGTACAAGAGGAGTTGCAGAACTGCTTTGGAAGGAAGCAGTTTGAAAGCAGTTGGCCAAAATTTGGGAAAAGACATTTACTGAAAAGTTAAGGTATTGTCCACCAATAAAACCTACAGGTAATAGTACTGCAATGTCTATTTGAAAACCATTACTTGTAGTTATAGTATTCATTTCAATATCAAGTTGGGGGAACACAGATGGTGGTGGATAAATCAGGAACACATGACCATTATTACAATTACAATTACCACTACTATCAACTTGTTGTAAAATGAAAGTTGCCCAGCTTTGGCTTCCTGGATAAACAGCTGTTGAACAAAGGCAAATTCCGGGTGTTGCAATATTATTGTTACTGGGAGTTTCAGGCTTAGAATACGGACAAGCACAACAACCATTTTCAAAATTGAAATATTTATCGGTTATTGGATAAAAAGAATAGTATATCCAAGATTTTACTGAATTTGAGATTTTCGTAGGACAAACACATAAATAGGTAACGCCAGGATAATAATTTGGAACATATAGTGGAAAACCAGAATTTATTTGGTCTGGTGGTTGCTGATTGTTATTGACATAAGGACAGAAACAGAAAGTAGATCCCGATTCCTCATATTTTTTCTGTGACTTTATATCAATAAGGAAACAATACCATTCAATTTGTCCCATAATCGTAAAATAGGGAGCCATACAAACACATTTGTTTTTTTGAATTGGTTTTGGTTTATGTTTTTGAGTGTTATCAACTTCTGAAGGAACTACAGCAGTTGGCGGACAAAAACAATATCCATATTCCCCATTAGTTCCACCTGCGTGACTTGATGGGTGTTTTATAATAAATAACCAACTTATCTCATTATTCTTATTCAATTTAATAGACAAACAAAGGCAATAATTAGGCTCAATTTTGTCACCCCACGGTTTTGGTGGTTGTTTTGTTGGTTTAGGTTTTGCTGTAGTATGTGGAACTTTTGTTTGTGGTTTTTTCGATGATACATGATATGGTGGTGTTGTAGGCCATATAACTGGATTTGTATGCTTATCATCTGGTACTTCTGTAGGATATGTTGGTGGTGCTGTAGGCCATATTGGTGGTTTTGTAGACCATTTTGATGGTTTTGTAGGCCATTTTGTTGGTTTTGTAGGCCATAATGGTTTTGTAGGCCATATTGGTGGTTCTGTAGACCATAGTGGTTTTGTAGGCCATTTTGGTTGTTCTGTAGACCATATGAATGGTTTTGTAGACCATGTTGGTGGTAAAATGGTAGACCAATTTAGTGGTTTTAAGGTAGACCATTTGATTGGTGGATAGGTAGACCATTTTATTGGTGGTAAGGTACCCCATTGGGTATATGGTGGTGGCCAGATAATAGTAGTATTTAGATACTGATCCGGATAATTTGGCAGTGGATATCCATGAATCCCATTGTTCTCTACTGAACAAGTGCAGCCACCATTATTTTTTTTCTTGAACTCAATATAAAATTTATTTTTGTAGTTATTATAAAAATCTACTATTGGACAGAGACATATTTCGTAAGTTATATCAAGTATCACTTCAGTAGGTGGTTCTTGTGCAGGACATGAACAAAAGTTGTTGTTGGGTTTCGTACTCTTGATTGGAAATAGAATATAATAAAGACATTTAGTTTGATGAAGCGCATTTGATGGACAAAGACAGATTCCAGGGTAAAATACTTTGTTCATATCAACGATTGGAGGATATACTATCATTCCAGAAATCGAAATGTTAAAATTAATATTAACTGCAGGTTTGTGTGGACATAAACAAAATGTAGATTCAGAAGTGGTTAAACTGATTTTTAAATCTTGATTTAAAATTTGATAATGCCAAATATTTTGTTTGTTTCGTTCAAAACACAAACAGAATCCGGGCTTAATATATTCAGGTGGAGTAGTTATGATTATATTTTGGGATATATGATAAGATGGACAGAAACAAAATTCTTGCCCGTTATAATTTTCAATTAGAAATTTACTTTGTTTAGAAAAGAACCAGTTTTCAATCTGAGAGTTGATTACATCTGTAATAGAAAATAAACAGACACACGTTCCAGGCTCTATCAAGTGTTTTTCTTCAGAGGGGACTAGATCTGGTACAATACCTTGGTTATCTTCGGGAAGTGGAAGTGGAAATAAAGTAAAATTATAGCTGGTGTCAGGTATCATGGAACACGGACAATTGGCTGATTCGTCACTTTTTATTAAATAAAAAATGCTTTTCTTGTTATTATCTGAGCATAAGCAAATATAAGTATTAATTTGAGGTCTTATTGGAGCTACTGGAAATTCTATGTCAGGACAGAAGCACCTGTTATTACCAAATGTTTGATCAAAAAGTATTGGCCATAAGGAGTAGTGAATTCCCTTATTTTTTGAGTTTACAGAAGGACACAAGCACACTCCAGGCCTACGAATATATCTTTGGTCTAAAGTCATGATTATTTGTGTTTCATACAGTATTATACCAGGAATCATTTGTTTTGAGAAAATATATGGGTTACAAGCAGGTGGACAAATACAAAAATCATAACCTTTATCACTTGCACCTGCATTAAGAAGAACATATATCCAAATATTTAAACTAGTTTCTCTTTTAAAACACAAACAAGTACCAGGCTGAATAAGTTCATTAATGTTTATTGGTACTACAGTGCTACCAGATGCGTCTCCAGGAGGACAAAAGCAGAATCCTTTTTTATTTTCTATATTGGGCGAAAGTACATGTTTTAAATTAATAAACCATTTTATGGTGTTAAATGTTAGAACCGGGGATAAACAAACGCAAATTCCCGGTTCTATTTGGTTGAGTTGTTTCTCATCTTTTTCTTTGTGATCAACTGGGGGTTTTAGGTCAGTTTCTTTAGGAATGATAGGATAATACTGCCCATCTATACAATATTGGCTTAGTTCAACATTTTCTATTAGTTGCAGAAGAGGCCACACTTCATTTATATTTATGTTTGGTACATTTTCTGCGCATAAAATAATATGAGATGGTCTAGTAGTAGGTAGCAGAAACAGGTCTACATTGGAATATGGACAAGAGCAAATTGTGTCTCCATGAAGAGGTCGCAAAAAATAGTTAAATAATTTAGCATTATGAGGAAATTTCAAATTTGGATTTGGACATAGGCAATAGCCGGTCTGCTCTATGGTATAACCTGCAACAATAATTTGATGTGGCGGATAAATTATAAAACCTGGATATGGATATAAATCTTGATGAATATTACCGATTCCTCCTCCTGTATTCAGACAAAATCCTAATTTTACTTCGTTGGGTATGTTTATAGAATTACGATTCAAAAGAAAATAATACCAAACTGGTGGTGACCCCTTTTTCTCTTTACAATATAAACATATATTAAAATCAGCGCCTATAATTCCTGATTGTGTTTCAAGTTTTATCACAATTTCGTTTATGTCTAGATTTAAATTTGGGTTTTTATTCACGTGATAAGGGCAAAAGCAAAAACCAGGTTGTTGGTTATTAAGATATTGAGCTAATGAATGATCTAATAAAAAGTATGTCCAACTTTGCTGACCTGCTGGCACATTACCTAATATGGGAGATAAACAAATACAATGACCAGAAGGTATGCCATTGACTAAAAATTTATTATTTTCTATCAACTGACTAATAGATATAGTTATCAAGTAAACCTTGCTTTTAATGGAAATTGGAAAATTAAATTTAATAACTGGTTGATTGATAATATCTGGAAACCTAGTATCAAGTGATACATTAAACCTATTAGCTATTCCGTTAATTATATAATAATAGTAATTGCCGTTTATCCAGGAAAAATAAGAATATGCATCTTTGGGCCAAGCAAAATATGGGTATTTTTCGCACATCTGTATGACATTATCGTAATTATTATATATCCAATTAATGTAGGAACTAAAATTACTTTGCATCCAACTAGAGTTATAATATTTGTTTTCCTGATATTCCCAAAAAGGGTATTGAAAAGAGGGTCCAGAAATTGATGGAAAGCTGTTGTTGAAAATGTATTTTAGATCGCCAAAAAAAGAAGAATTAAAATAAGGAAGCTCAAATAATTTCCAAAAGCTAGCATTTACTAAAGGATAATAGATATTACTTCCCTGAACTGGAAATGTAAAGTTGTAGCTACCAACTATTGGTTGTTGTGTAATTGTATAGTTATAGACCTTTGGAGGATAATATATAAATCCAGGACCTCCAATTTGTTGGACTTGTCCACCAAATATATTAGTATTAATATCTATTGAGTTACATGCGTCACATTCGTAGTTTTCATTAAAAGCAATCAGATTTTGTCGTTTCCGTACAGGGGTAGAGAAAGTATCATCAGATGAGTCTTCTAATCCTTTCTTTAGATGTCGATCGGAGGAGGAATTTCCTTTTGTAGGAGAGTGTGACTCTGGCCATGCTGTTGTTTAATAAAATAATTATAATTAGCTACATTTTGTTTTTTATTAAAGGTACTATCCCCATTTTTTAGTTACTTTGAAAAGCATTAATAATTAGTAAAGAAACAGTGAGCAGAAGAAACAGAAAAAGCATTAATGTTAACATATATATCTTGATGTGAATCTCCAAGTAATATACAAGTAGAATCACATTTAACACGTTCGCTGCCAGACATATTTTTTAACATTTGTCCCCCACGCCGAACATATACTTTACATTGAGCTCTAGTGGACCACCATATGAAAAAAAAAACGTTGGTCCCATCGGTGAAGCGCGGCCGCTTTGTCGTACGCAGTTGGTCCGGCGCCACATAACATAACCTATATTAGAATATGTCAACAATCAACAATCAGTTTGTGAAGTTGCTTTATACTCATATTATATATATATATATATATATATATATATATATATATATATATATATATATTCCATAATATATTATATATTACATATATTTTATTATAGTTTTATAGATAGATATTATATTAATTATGTGTATTTTTAGATGTCTATACGTAAGACAGCTTTGTCTCAAAGTAAACTTCTTAAACAGCCCAGAATTTTGGGAATTCTCCAACAAAGATTACTGGGGACCATTTAACGCTTCTGAGAGCGACTATGTTCAGTTCAGAATTAAATTCGAGCTCAACTTCGGATTCAGAAGGTATAGAAACATACGAAAGTTTATACCGACGAAAAAAGTAAAATTAAATCCAAACCCAAGTACTATATAATCGAACATTGATCCTAAAACGGACTTAGGTGAAGAACCTAATTAATTAAGTGTCAGAAACGATGTGTTAAATGATTTAGATTCAGACATGACAATGACAGTTATCCATGAATGACAAAAATCCATAGCAGAATATAACTGTGTCTTTGTCGTCAAATTAGCAACCCGTAGAAGGTAAATTTAAAAAAATACTAGAATTTACGATTAAGTAAGGAGCAAATTAGAGGATTAAGTAAGGAGATTGCTGCATTACTGGCGAATGGTAAACCAGCAGATTTTTTTTGAGCACGGTTATTACCATGATTTGTAATCAAACAAATGTCTATGCACGATAGAGCCTTATGACTACTGATTCTCGTTTGCATGATTGGGTTTTAATAACAATCACTGATATCAGAAAATTTTTGGGATTACTTCATTCATAATTGACTTCATAAATAATTCACAATAAAACAAATTTATTTCATTAGCAAATTAAGAATATAAAAAAAATAAAAATGTATTAAGAAATAAAAAAATGTATTTAAATTCCAGTAAATGACCAATTTTGAAGTGAAATTTTCCTCGTCACAACGGATCTACTTTAAAATTTTGATTTAGGTTCTTCTTCTCGTGGGTGAAAAAAGATACCTTCAAAATAGTCCAGGAATCGATGAACTGACTAATTCTAAGCAACTTTTATTCCACAATTTTTGTTTAATATGTTAATACTTTTTAAGTTATGTGCAAGTGGAAACGTCTAGTTTTTAAAATAAAACCACGTTTTTAGACGGTCTTTTACATCAAAGTAAGTATTTTATAGAAAAAAAAAATTCATTGCTGTTTGGGAAAGTATGTAGTATTTATTTTTATATTTTACATTTTTTTATTTTCTTTTATGGTAAATGATACAGTCGTTGACCATGCTATAGTGATTGGCCATGTTAACATAAATTTATAAATATTAAGAATATCTGCTGTTACTGAAATAAAACAAATCTACAGCTAACGTCGTTTAATGTTCACCTAAAGTTTCGTCTGGCTACAGTCACAATAAAGTGCTTAAAGGGCGTGGTTACTTCTTGCTGTCGCCAGTTTAGTTGTTTACAGGTAAAATCTTACGAATTTCTTAAGGATTGTACACTTGTTTTTGATTCATTATAAAGTTAATCGTAATATTAAACTAAGGTTGTAACTGATCAAATTTTAGGCCCCAAACATTTTTAGATAACAAAAAACGCGCGAATTTATTATGCCAAAGGTCTGTGAAGGTGTTTCTTAGCAAAAAAATATAAAGAAGAAGATAGAATTAAGGCTTTAGAGTCTATTGAAAATGGTAAGAGTTAAAGAGAAGCTTCCAAGTTATATCAGATTCCTCGAGCAACACTTCAGTTCTGGTTAAGTGTCAGATTTAATAATAAAGTTTCTCTTGGACCTAACCCAGTATTAACTTCAGAAGAAGAAGCAAATCTAGAAAGATGGATTTTGATCTCATACAAGAAAGGATTTCCATGTAGAATGGAAGACATTCAAGCTTCTGTGAAATATTTCCTTGACGCAGCCCCTAGAGAAAATCAGTTTAAAGATAACCATCCAGGAATAGGATGGTATCACTTCTTGCTAAAACGTCATCCAAATATAACTCTAAGAAGCGCAGAAGGAATAACAGCAGCTAGCTCAGTTGTAGCCGAAGCAGACATAAGAAACTGGTTTACTAATGTAGAAGACTATTTAAAGGAAAAACAAATATTTGAGATTCTTAAGGATCGCAGCAGAATCTACAATGGAGACGAAACCTGTTTTTAGCTTTGCCCAAAGAACAAAAAAGTTCTTTTACCAAGAGAAGCCAAAAACGTTTATGAAATACTACATTATTCAAAAAACAATATCACAGTGATGTTTACATATTCAGCTTGTTGTGTTGTGACCCCACCTATGATTATCTATGCTTACAAAAGACTGCCAGCTGAAATTGTTAAATCTGTACCTGACACCTGGGGAATTGGATGCAGTGATAACGGTTGGATGAAAAATCAGCTGTTCTACGAATATATAGGAAACATTCTTTATCCTTACTTAAGCAAAAATAACATCAAATTTTCAATAGCGTTGTTCGTTGTTGGTCATAGCACACATTTAACCTTTGAAATAACCGAATTATCCACAAAGCTACAGATAATTCGAATTGCTCTGTACCCTAACTGATTCGAATTTTGCAACCTGCAGATGTGGCCGGCTTTAAGAACTTAAAAGAAGGATGGAAAAGTGCTCTATTAAAGTTTCGGAGAGAGCACCCTACTGAAGTTGTAACAAAGGACAATTTTGCTGCAGTTTTAAAAACAGTAGTTGATAATATAAAACCAGAAAATATTAGAAATGGTTTTCGTGCCTGTGGGCTTTTCCCTTGGAATGTCTCCGCAATTGATTATTTCAAATGCACTGGCAAGACAAAAGAACAAGATAGAGACACGGAAGTCAGTAAAATTACATTCGAAACATTTAAAAAGATTGTTGGAGAGGAAAAAATGGAAAGGTTTAAAAACTTTGTTTTTAAACAGGAATCCATATTAAACAGGAATCCATAAGGAAACCGAATCAGAAACATATTTCTGATTGGAAGCTGGACTAGTTAATATGAGTTCTTTTTTAAACACTAAAAGAATGCATGTTATAAAACAAGAGCAATGCAAGCAGTGTAACTAAAATACCATAAAGTAGGAAATGATCCCAAATAGATGATTTAAAATAAAATAACACAAAAAATTTCAAATGCTTGTGCTTGTGCTAAAAAGCTATATTTGCAAGTGCGAAACATTGAATTTTTTTAAATGTGCAAAAAAAAATATACACTGTATAAAGATAAACTTTTAATATTTACTTGTAGATTTTTTGTCTTCTACACTTCGTCTAATTCTATCGAGACTGCTATTTTCACAATTGTCTTCTAACTCACATTTTGTCTCTGTTGCACAAGTTGCTGTCAAACCTAAAATAAGGTTGATAGAGTTGAACAAACGGATTTCTCTAAACAGTTAGTTCCGAACACAGAACTAACTGTGCTTAAAACACCAATTGAATGGACTAGTCAAGGTAACTACCTAAATATCGCGCTTGATAAAAAGCTAAAATTTACAAATATCAATCACCAAAACAATTTCGACACATTTTCTGTATGCTCTGATTAAAATATAATAAATATCAGAATATATAGTTATGGTCATTTATTTTTCTGTACAAAATTATTTTGAAATATCCTAATTAAGACACACAAATCAATGCATTTTATTTTCAAAATAAAATTATAATAAAATATAACAGATAAGATATTTCGAAACAAATATGTTCAGCCAGGTAGGTATGAAGGAAATAGTCAACGAATAAATATTTATATATACATATATATATATATATATATATATATATATATATATATATATATATATATATATATATATACACCGGCAAAATTAATGGAACACCTTAAAAATGGGATATGTTAGATGTCTCGAATTTCCTAAACCTGTTGTAGGATTTTAGTGATTTCTTTAGTATGCTATAGTTATATTATTTAAGAATATCGATGTAATAATATTGTTCTTAGACAGGTCAATGTCATTTTATACCGGGTGTAACAATCATACTGTGTTTTTTCCTTAAAGTTCGGAACACCCTGTGGAATATTCTAGCATATATAAAATATTGAAATTAATTAATAACTCAATTATAGCCTCAGGCTTTCTTAACATTTTCTTTTTTGAATCATTTGCTTGTGTTTGACAATAAAAAAGTAAGGTACGTTAACAACTACTCATGATTTTCATCAATAAATCCTCATTGTCTGCTTAGTTTAATAAACAAGCCTAAAGTAGGCTATGAAAAGTTATCAATTTAATATACACACCGGCATATTTAAAGAAACAAGTTATTAATGCAATATTTCTTTATATTTGTATTTTATAGACTAAGTATATCTACATTGCTTTGAATGCTCCTTGTCACAAGAAAGTCTTAAATGTCAAAATGTCAAATTAATTTGTTTATTTGTATTGTGTTTTACATTTTACAGTCGTTCTGTCTGTTGATAACAAGTACAAACTTGTAGTATATTGATAAGTTAATTTGTTTAAGTTTGTTGGATGTGATTTTTCTTTTGATTTGTTCTAATCAGTGGTGTTCTTATTGCAAAGAGTAAGTAAAAATGGGTAATTTACTACCGACTGATATTGCTAGGGCCGTAACAATGGTGGAAAATGGTCGAACGTACAGGAAAGTTGGTGGAATATTTGGTAAATCACCATCAACCATCCATCGTTGTGTAAGTAAGTAACCCCTTTGAACCCCCGTTAGAACAAAAGTGGAGACAAAAGGGGAGTATGTAAGAAGAAGGAGACAAGGTAGAAAACGTTTAACCACGGTTGTAGATGATCGATTTATAACGTTGCAAATATTACGTAGTAGGCGTCAAACGGCAGTTTAAACCAAAAAATTTTTGCAAAATGTTCGTGGAATCACCATAAGTGAGCGCACAGTAAGAAGAAGACTTAAAAAAGCCGGTCATATTATGTGCCAATAAAAGCTCCCAGACTCCAGATACACCATCGTTTAGTACGACTACAATTTGGTCGAGTACATCAAAATTGAAATGATAACCACTAGAGTCAAATTCTCTTTACGGATGAGAGCCGTTTCTGTGTAAATTACATCGACGGTAGAGAAAGATTGTATCGACGCTAAGGGGAACGAAATGCTCCTTTTAATTTTACTACGACCGTACCTTTTGGTGGAGGATCAATTATGGTGTAGGGCGGTATATGTTTGGGAGCAAGAAAAGAGTTATTGGTGATTGATGATAAAGCATTAACAGCAGATAGACATATCAGAGATATTTTCCAAGACCATGTGGTACCTTTTACACCATATATTGGCGAAAAATTTTATTTTAATGCAGGATAATGCGCGCCCACACGTCGCGGGCTGTGTAAGAGATTTCTTATTACAAGTGGGTATAAAAGCGATGAATTGGCCAGCTTGTTCCCCAGACCTGAACCCGATAGAGTATGTGTGGGACATGCTAGGCAGAAAACTTGGGGCACGGGTTCCTGCTATTCAAAATAGAGAGGAAGTCGGAATTGCTTTGATTGAGGAATGGGAGAGACTGCCTCAACAACTGATCAATAGCGTTATCAGAAGTATGAGAA
The DNA here is from genome assembly GCF_040954645.1 of Diabrotica undecimpunctata. NCBI lineage: Eukaryota > Metazoa > Arthropoda > Insecta > Coleoptera > Chrysomelidae > Diabrotica > Diabrotica undecimpunctata. The sequence goes on from NC_092809.1 coordinate 149,466,559, forward strand.
GACGAATAAATGCAGTTGAAAGGGTTCGTGGGGGAAATACACGCTATTAAAACCAAAATAAAATGCATAAAAAAAAACAATTTTAGTTCAAACTGTACAATAAAGTTAATGTGTTTAAAATCTGTATTTTGTTTGAGTCTGACATCTTTGTGTTTCATTTCTTCTTAAACAGGTTTCATATTGTACTACCATTGTAATATAAATTCAAAATACTTCACCAACATTCGTATTATGATATTATCTAAACAATAATAACAATATATAGACTAGAGAGAAAATACTCAGATTTTATGGTTGTTCCTTTAAATATGCCGGTGAAACTAAGCAGAAAATGAGAATTTATTGATGAAAAACATGGCTAGTTGTTAAAGTACCTAACTTTTTTATTATCCAACACAAGCAAATGAATCAAAAAAGAAAATGTTAAAAAAGCCTGAGGCTATAATTAAGTTTTAATTTCAATATTTTATATATGCTCGAATATTCCACAGGGTATTCCGAACTTTAAGGAAAAAACACATTATGATTGTTAACCCGGTATAAAATGACACTGAGCTGTCTAGCAACAATATTATTACAACGATATTCTTAAATAATATAACTATAACATACTAAAAAAATCACTTAAATCGGACAACAGGTTCAGGAAATTCGAGACATCTAACATGATCCATTGTTAAGGTGTTCCGTTAATTTTGCCAATGAGTGTAGATATATTATGTACTGAAAATAATATCTACATTATAAAAAATACAATTGTTCGTAACGGCAATGTCGTTCGTAAAAGTTCGTAGAAGATCTAACTGCGAAGAAAGTTTTAGTAAGATGTTTACCGAAGTTAAAGAATTAGCAGACGAATTGGATGTTAAAGTGAAATTATCTAGATTTGTGAGTAAACAGACTAAGAGAGCTACTCATCCAGGTGGCCCTTTTAGACAATTTTTGTACCGATCTAAAGTCAAGACTACAAGCCACTTTACTGGAATGCTTGATGCTACGGGGCATTATTCTCCCACTCCTAACTGATTTTCAAGGAGAAAAAAAAGTGGAACTATTAAAAGATTTGAAAAAAAGGAGTTGAACAGTTTTTACTTATCATAGTCAGTAGTAGTACACAGAGATGCATTATTGTAATTTTAAGGTGAACTAGATTTATGGAGAAATCACTGGAATAATAAAAAGGAGAGAAACGGAAAAATTCCAGATGAAGTAACAAGTTTTCCTATACTCCACAACCTTTTAAAAATCTTGGCTACTCTTACAAAGTAACTAAACAGACCTGATTATTTGTTTGGTAAATTATTGTAGTCGTATATATTGTAGGTAGAACTAATAGGTGTATTAAAATCATTATTCCAATTTTTTTTATTCAAATATATTTTAAATATATAACAAAATTGCTCGCAAATTTTCAACTATTTGAAAAACTATCCTATCCATTAAAGTAATTTGACATTGCTAGTTTATATTTTTTTATCAACTTTTTAATTTTTAATACGAGAATATATTACTATACATTTTTTTATTACTTTTTTGGTCAGTGTGGCTCCAGAAGAGATGCCCTTCTCTACGTTAAGAAGACTGAAGACTTAGCTGAGGGCAACAAAGGGGTAAACTTGAGTCGCGGGTCTTTGCCTCCTTCATGTTCACTTCTTTGCCTCCTTCAAGAAGACAGTGAAATAGTAATACAGCTGTTTGCACATCAGCGAACCAAACAACTTGAATTTGTTAAAGCTTTAGTGTACAAGAATAATTTTTGTCTTTCGCCTTTTATTTATATAATTTTAATTTCATAAACAAAACTACATATATTTCTTTAAATTTAATGAGTTTTCGTTGTTAGGCAAATAAAAATACTTTATTAACGATAAGTTTTGAATGTCTTCACGGCACTTAAAAATGTGTGAAAAGTGTCTTAAATCTCACCAATTTAACCATAATTTTATACATTTTCCCCCAGACCCCAGATATCCCATCCAAAAAAAGTTCATGCTCCCGTCATGGATCCGTCCTTGCGATAATATGGGGTTAAAATTATCAATTATAATAATTTTATTGAAGCATCTGTTGATTACAGTTAGTCAAACCGCAGATTAAATTCCATTTAGTCTGATCTATTTATAACTTATCTCGAACTTAAAACTGCTGTCATTTTTCTAAGAAGTTATTACGGATTTAGAAGAAAATAGAAATTACAACTACCGTATTGTTTCAACTGAAATAAATTGTTACGTTATATATACTTCCTGTATTAAGTATAAATATATTTATTGGGAATGTAAATGTACTTGGTGTATTATAATACGGATATAAAATTATCGTTACAAATAATTTATGAGAAATATTGCATATTTTTATTGTATACAAGAGTTGTAGGTTTATACCATGGTTTATACTATAACACAAAATAATGTCGATGCAAAATTTTACACCTTTATCTAGAGTAATAATATTTTCGAAAATTAATAAAATTGTTAGTACGGTCCGTTGAACAAAAATATTTTATTTTTAAAACTTAATATATATTATTATTTGATTGACGCTCTCTTAACAGTTTGTAGTTTGGTTTGAAAATCGTCCCATTCCAAGTTGTACGAAAACTAGCCAAATAATAAATTAATTTGAAAAACTCGGTTGGGGTATAATTAGCATGGGATATTTCAATTTTTGCTAATGTTAAAATAAGTAAACTATGTCTCAGTAGTCACGTAATTGAAGTGGGTCTCTCTATCTCTCCCTCTCTCTCTCTCTCTTTCTCTCTCTCTCTCCCTCTCTCTCTCTCTCTCTCTCTCTCTTTCTCTCTTCAATTTTGACCCTCGGAGGTAGTGTAGTGGTCATCGTGAGTTAGTGTATTATCCGTCTCCAAAGACCTGTCTCTGGTCATTTCTTTTAAATTATGTATTGGTCTTTTGCATTTGCTTGTAGTTTGATCGATTTATCTTGTTGGAGACTTGCTCGTGACCTTTGACCTTCTACCTTTTCTTGGATAATAAGTCTCTTCATGTTTTCGGTGTCTGCTCTCATAATGTATCCAAAGTATTTTAATTAATAAGTATTTAATTGTTGGAGTTGGACTTTGCTGAATAGCTGTTTGCTGACTTTTATCTCATTTAAAATTGAAATATTTGTCCCGTGGTCAGTCCACAGAATCCGTAATATTCTTCTCCAACAGAGCGTTTCAGTGGCGTCTATCTTTCTTCTTTTCGCTTGTCGTAAGGTCGAAAATTTATACCCGTATTGGGAATATTAAGCAGTTGATTAAGTTCGTGAAATTTGAGAGTCCTTCCATATTTTGGCTATCTTTCCTACGGCGACTTTTGTTGAATTACATCTATGTATTATTTCTTTTTGTATTGACCCTGTGTTTGTAATCAATGATCCCAAATATAAAAAGATCCTAGATGTTTTAATAAAAAAAGTGTTAATAAAACGAATGTTGGTCCGATTACGTATACTGTATATATTTCTAGGAAGGAACCAAGAACGACGTATTACTTTTGTTAGTAAATGACAGAGAGGCTCGATCAAGTTTCAAATTGTTTCAAACATTCTATTTACCGAAGAAAAAAATTTTTCTTAAGGTTAAAATATGTGCTGTAGTATTATTTAACAGAACTTAATGATTGTCAAACCACGACAAGGGGATAACACGAATGAAAAAGGGTTAAGGAGCCACCTGGTTTTGCAGACGTTGCCCTATATGATTTTGCTTTTACTAGGGATGTGTCCAAAACAATAATTACTCTTATGAACAGGCTAAAATTTGAACGATTTTCTACTGAGGATAACCAACATTTTAAGGACACTAATGTCAGTTACCCTTTAAACACGAGACATCATTTTATAACCTTAGAAACTTATGACGCGTGATTTGAAGTGGTATTTTTTCTTATTTCGAAATTTTTACTAATATTTTACAGGTTTTTCGTTAAAATTCTTTGCCTTAAATTTCTTATAACTTCTAAAAATTCCTTACGTGGAGGTGTTTCCAATACATTATTGCTATCATCTATTGTTGCTTCTAGGTATTTGAGATTGTCATATTTAGCATTAAATAATTATAGTTCCAATATTTTATCATATTTTTGTAAATCTTTACTATTGATATTTATTTTGTGATATTACATATTGAAATAAGTCTTACGGTTGCTATTTACTTTCAATGTCTGTATAATTTCAGTTATATGTTTCGTTCTTATTTTTTTTTTCATTGGACGTTAGTTTGTAATTCTTTTTTTTTTTTCATTTATTTAGAGCTGTCAGTTTTTTTGTAGTTCATAAAATGTATCCTTCGATTGTTTTCAGAGTTTCTTCTATTTTCCCAGATTTTAAAATTTTTAAATTTGTTTTCAGCTCTTTAAAAAACTTTAAATTTTAACATTTTTAAAATTTTTTCTTTTTTTCAGTGCATTTTAGGTTGTCTTTAATTTTTTATTCTTATATTTTGTATTGGTATAACTAGCAATAATAACTACGAATATCAAGCATTAGGACTAACTAAAATTTGTAAAATTACAATAGTAATGGGTGATTCAAATGCTAAAATGGGAAGATAAAGTGAAGAAGATTTTATTCGAAACTTTGGTTTGGGGATTCGTAACGAGAGCGGTCATCAGTAATTAAATTGACTACCTTATCATATATAAAAGATAATGAAATTCCATAAAATTATTATCTAATCCATTCATTGTATAAGATTGAAAGGCGTTTATATCCAAAGGTTTAATTATATTGCACAATAATACGAACTGAACAATATTTTCGATCCATTTGAAAAATATGACACAATAAAAATTAAGGTCGCTCAAACTTTTGTTCAATTATTACACAATCTTCAATATTAGCCCTAGACGATTAATTATATTGCACAATTTACAATATTGCGCAATATAATTGATAGTCTGAGGGACGCAGTCTGCAGAAATAGTTCCTACTGAGTATGGATGATCGAGGAGATTCTGGATCATATTAAAGCAACGGTATTTATAAAACTAAAGAAGCAGCTGGTACAGAAACACAAAGTGAATGTTACATACAATAAAAATCTGTGAGACAACCGTAGAGCGAAGGTTAGCGAGAGAGACATTGATGTTAAGGAGAAAAACAGTTTACGTTTATGCCAGGAAGGAGACCAACGGATGCCTTTGAGACAGTTGGTAGAGAACTACAGCAAAAAGAAAAATCTATATTTTGTATTTATACATCTTGAGAAGGCGTACGACACAGTCCCTAAATAAGAGTTATGGAGGGAGATGTACCTATGAGAGAGAAATGGGTTTCTAGAAAGTACGTAAGGCTCGTAAAGGATATATATGAGTAAGCGTACACCAAAAGAAGGACTTATGTCGGATTGACCGAAAGTTTCCAGTGACGGTTGATTTACATTAAGACCCTTCACTGAGTCCCTACCTGTTTATTATTGTTATGGATGTACTGACAAAGAAAGTAAGGAAGGAAGAATTCTCCTTAGTAAGTGCTCTTTGTTGATGATATTGTGTTAGTAGAGGAGAGCAAAAATATATTATAACATAAGTTAGATACTTAAAGAAGGGGAATTGAAGAGGTAGGACTTATCAAGTCCTACCTCTTCAATTTGGGTGGTTGGTTTAACTCTAAGAAAATAAAAGGGGTGCTTGGTGATCAAAAGATCAGAGAAAGGCTGAAATGAAAGATATCCAAGAGTGTGGTGAGCCCTGCGTTGGTGTACGGCAGTGAACTATGGCCTATAAAGAAGATTCAGAAAAAGAAGGTAAAAGCAGTTAAATGAAAATTACTAGAATGCTCAGGATCACGAACGACTTAATAAGGGAAAGATCCAGTGTGACTGCAGTCTCAAAAAAAAGAACAAGGACTGCAATGATCATGTCAGACGTAAAAATGAATACTACGTGGGACGAAGGGTATAGATAGCTGTTAGATATTGATGGAATTAAAGGTACAGAAAAACTGGGGAGAAGATAGAAGGACTGTGTAGCAGAGAGAATGGTTAAGGTGAAGGCACAGCAACGTCTGAAAAGGGAAAAGCTGAGGAAGAAGAAAAACTAACAGAGAAAGAAACACGTATAAAATTTTACGTACAAAAATAAGAAGGAAGCTTAGAGAGGAGAAGGCAAGACGACATACTGTCATCTGCAAAGAGATTAAGTAGCTGGTAGACAAACATCATAATTCAAACATTCATCAAAAAATAAAGAAAAATATAATCAAACATACTACTGGAAAAAATCAAACAAACTACTTTAAAAAACAGTAAAATAATTTTAGATATTGAAGGAAGATGCCAGGATTGTATCAAAAAGCCGTTTAAGAATGATAAAATGGAGATAGTACGAGAAAAGTAAAATATTGACCACGGAACATAAATAATAAACGATGAGGTACTGAAGGCGGTATAATGAATGGATAGTAACACGGCAACAAGTTCTATTCAAGTATCAATAAAAAAATTAAAGGTAATATTAGAAAACAATTTAACTAAGAAATACTAAAAGATAATACTACAAAAAGAATACGAAGAACGAATAATCAGCAGACTAAATAAAGAAGAACCAAGTAGTAAGTAAGTAATTTTACAAATTGTGGGTGAATATGTGAACTTTTGACAAAATTGTTTGATATTTCCGAATAGGAACCAAAAAATGACGACGTAATTTTTAAAGGTGATCGTATGATACCAATTTCGAGAAGGATTGATTTCAATGGTAAAGAATATGTCGAAAATCACATATCAGTAGATGCTACACCTCGCATATTGCGTTTAATTGGGAAGATTGAGAAAACATGATAAATTTTATAGTAACATTGGGACTGATTCTAAAAATATTGTGTCCTACTGGCCAGGATTAAAAGGTGAAATTTTATTCAACCGTGCAACAGTTGGAAATGAGAAAACGGGATATACTAAAGCTGAGAAGGTAGATGGACGAAGTAACACATGATGCTGGGAACAACGGTATTGAAACATCCAAGCAAGGGACAGAGCAAAAGGTCAAGGCTCTTTAAAGGCTAAAGCTCCGTGATGATGATAAAAAGGTGAAATTACTGATAAAAGATATTTCGGGGAAATGTATATTGCCTACAGATATTCTATAAATAATAGTATGCACCAAATTAACATTAAAATCCTATGATACAGTTAGAAACATGACGGCTAGGCTAATTGGTCTCATATAATTAAAAGCTTTTTTGGATCTGTATGTCAATATAAAAAGAAACTAATGATCTCGTACTCTATAATTATTTAAATAGTTGGATTAAATATTTAGCCATATTAAAACATGAACAGAAAATCAGAACCAAAGTTATTTATTTGTAAGAAAGTAAGCAACAATTTTACAAGAATTTGCGTTACCGGCGGAAGGTTTAATAATAATTTATAGTTTTGGGACATTTCCAACCGACAAGGAAGGAATACTTATGTAGCAACCAAGCCTGACAACATTATGATCCTACCATCTTCTACAAATCAACGACTCTATCTATTAGCCTTCTTTGGTCCATCTTTGGACATGGGCCTCCCCAATCCTTTTTCATTCTTTTTTGTCTGTCGCTACAGTCATCCACCTAGACCCACGTGCTTCTTGATATCATCTGCCCATCTCATTTGGGGCCTTCCTCTGCTTCGTTTATATTCTCACGGTCTCCAACCTATAAGAATTTTGTTCCATCGGTCTTCTTTTTGTCTTATATTGTGTCCGGCAAATCTCCATTTCAATTTTGCAACTTCTTGTCTAACATCCCTCGCTTTTGTTTTCTCTCTTATCCACTCGTTTCTCTTTTTATCTATTAGTCTTATGTGCAATATTTGTCTTTCCATTGCTCTTTGGGTTTTTATGATTTCATCCATGTTTGCTTTTGTAAATGTCCACGTTTGTGAACCATAAGTGAGAACTAGGAGTATGCATTGATGTCTTACGATGCTGTGGATATCTTTGGTTTTTAAGAATGTAGCTTAGTTTGCCAAACGCCGCCCATGCCAGTCTAATTCGTCTTTTTATCTCTGCTGCTTGGTTTTCTTTGTTAAGTTTTATAGTTTGACCCAGATATGTATAATCCTGCACTTGTTTTATTTCATCTTATCCGATCCTCATTGTGATGTATTCATCTGTATTTGTTATGATTTTGGTCTTGCTGTTATTCATATGAAGGCCTACGTCCAGTTCTTTCATCATTTCAAATCAACTACTACATATAATAAATTGAATTAAAAATTTAAGGACATGTTTGGTAAAAATTAAATAAGTATATAAAATTCATTTTACGAATAAAATAATGCCGCAATTACAAGTCTACCACCGCCAATGCCCGCAAAAGCAAGATAGTCATTATCTCGGTTGTCATGACCTAAACAAAAGTATTTGATAATATTTACTAGAGGTTAAACAGCTGGTTATAAAGGTAAAAAATTATTATGATTATTAAAAAGGAAATTTCCGAATATTGTTCTTAAAGTATATTTTTTGAAACTAAATATTTTTAATTAAATTTGAAATTTGTGAATAGAATCTTATGTTGCATGTTTAGACGTTTTGACCGTAGAACAAGTTAGGCATTTTGAAATAGGTTAAAATAAGGAAAATCGATTTAAAAAAATTTGGAATATCACTTGATTATCTTTTTACCGATTTAGAAATAACCTGCTGTAAGTAATCTTTTTATGTACTCTGCAAAACGTTTAGAAAAGTCATCCACAAGCTGTAAAGTGTGAAATTAATTACAGGTGTAATCTAGACGTCCAAAAACCAATCTTAAAAAAGGAAAAGTAAATTATACAGATTATTCCAGCTGTACTAAAAAAAAATTAAAGATGTAGGAAAACTCCTTAGTACTCATTTTGGTTATAATTGACAGTTTTATGTCCCCATTGTGGATAATAATGTTGAAGAAGGTGTAGAAGAAAACAATGAGGAAGGACACATTGAAATACTAAAGGATGCTAATGGGCTCTCTATTTAACATTTTTTTGGCCTTAATATTAATTGACATTACGTTTTTATAATAAATAATATTGTTTTGTAAAAGTTTTATAAATAAATAATATTTTTAAAATTTTCAAAAACTCTACTATTTTTTCTATTTGGTTGCTTCTTATTTTGTTATTCTTAGTTTCTTAATTGAGACCAGGATAATATTTTACAAGCAAAAAAATTTATTTTACTTAAGTTTAAGGGTAACGAGCGAGTTTTCTACCTCAGCTCCTCAAAAATATAATAAAGTATTCCTAGAGCATTATTAATACTACCTTTTAAAAAGGCTAACAAACACTCAAAAAAGAAATGAAACAGTTGACAAGGTAACACAAAAAATAAAATCGGACTGAGTAAAAAGTGATAACAAAAAAGTCTAACACAGGTATCTATATTATCCAAAATTCGAAATAGGAAACTAAACTTCTACAGACACATCAATGGGATTGACACAGAGAGAAAAATAAACCAGGTAGTGTACTTTATTTCCCAAGGAAACTTAATTCCAGTATTTGGCTGTATACAATGTATCACAAAAAATTAAAAACTCCACCGGGCTACATCACAGAATGTTTTCCGGATAACTATTCCATCATCAGTGCTATCTTGATGTACATATTTGAAACCACTAAATACATGGGTAAAAACCCTTTAAATGTTGTTTGATGAACTTTTAGTTACATTCTGATAATTAATTTATTCGGTACGTAGAAAAGAGAGCAGAGATTGAAGATTGCACGGATACGCGACGGAAAAAATGAAAACACAACAACAGATTAAATATTGAAAACCAGCAAAACTTGAGTATAAGAATAGAAAATAAACGACTGTGAAATATACCTGTTTGAAAAATATAAGGAGTTTCGAAAAGGAAGAAGATTCAAATAAAGTTAAAAAGCTTTAAAACGAGTGAAAACATTTTATAAACATTTATATTAATCTATATATTTATTAATTAACAGATAACTACATCAATCAAATAAAATGTCACAAAGAAACTATATCAAGTATTGATGGGATTGCTGGAAACGAATTTTAGTCAGTTTCAGTAATGGGGTTAAACAAAGAAGATTATAATATCATAATTAATAAACTTAATTTGTTAAAGTTACAGTGCCTTAATATGTATAATGTCATATTTAAAAAAACAGCTATGAAGTTAAAGTGGTGTTATTATTAAAGTAGAATACACCCACTATTAAAAGAATTATACGCCAAGAAACTAATATTAATTGGGAGAAAAACTAATGAAATATTAGGATATATTAATTAAATTTTTATATTCAAGTAATGTATAAGAATCAAACCTAAAACAAATTAATTAAAATATTCTAAAACGTTTTTATATTTTTTACCTAGTGCTAAAATAACTGACACCAATATACACTGTATCATAGTAGCAAACGAAATCAAAGATTATTTTAAATTTACCTAATATTTATCGAAAATAAAGCAATAAAATCCATTTCATATCATACCTAATTAAATATTGAGTTATAAAATTTATCAACTTACCACAAGTTATTGAAAATAAAATGTATAAACAAACACCCACGGTAATTCGCTGCATAATTTTATCCGCACTAGTATTTCCTGAGAAACTATTTACTCAACACTACTTTTCTTTCGGACAAGATTGAATCTTTTGAACGGTGTTAAAACCCGACAAGAATTTTATTCATAATTTTCGGGTAGTTGCCTGACGTCACTAAGAGAATTATCATCAAAGTAAAAAGAATTTCGCGGTAAACGTTTCAATAAAATGTTGTAAAGGTTGTATTACACGCTGCGTAGCGCAAATCATGATAGGTATGAATAATATTGAAATCGAAAGTCTAATTTTTATCTATTGGTGATTACCCACTTCCATTATCTGCAATGTTTTGTTTCCCAATAAAGAGCTTCTCAATTTTTCATTACCGGTGTAAATACTATCAAATACCAGGTGAGATCTTTATATTTCGAATTATATTAATGTGACATATTAAGAAACTATTGCCTGTTAGCTTCCTGTTTAAGCTATCATTGTAAAAAAAGACATAAGATAAACTGGTCAAACATAACCAATGACGCAAACAAAACAACGTGAATAAATCTATACATCACCTTAGACGAATTTTTAATATACAGACAAGGATGGTTATGATAGAAACACAGTAATACAAAATTTTGTTACTCCTAGTTGTGGAATACGGGCAAGAATACATTCACTTATAGGCTAGTCCTTACAGTAGGGATCTTGGTTTATACAGAAAAACTACAAGTCGGTGTGGGGTATTATTGCACTTGTGTTGTATTAGTGGTGTGTTGACTAAAACGTACAGGGTATGATACTGATAGAAAAGGAATCCAGGCATCAAATATCCGAAAATCTTTTTGGCCATAGAAATCTAAAGATCTCCATTGTAATAAAAAATATACTAAAATGATAGCGAAAATGTTCGGGAAGTTAACTAAGCCTCCGTTCTGGGTGACGACTATTTTAGGGGAACGACACTACATTTATAAAAATTAGAATATGGTCTTGAAATCTTATAAGTATAACAGGTAACTTGGACAACGTAATGACAGGGGAGACCGTTTTGTAGAATTCTGCGTAGAGAACAATCTATGTGTGACAAATACATTCTCTAACTACCCAAGCGTCATTTATATACTTGGTCACCCGCAGATACTAAAGAGAAGATCATAAGAAATCAGATCGATTATATACAATTACCGAAAGGTACCGAAATAACTAAAACTTTACCTAGAGCCGATATCCACTCAGTTCATAACTTATTAATCAGTGGCCTAAAACTCAAACTTAAAAAAGTAAAACGTAAACAACCGACTAAACGAATAAACACTGACTGTATTCGAAATAATAATCATGAAATTACATACGAGATAGAAAAGAAATTCGAAAAAACGGAAAAAACACATAACGCCGAAGGCCACTGGAATCATATCAAACCATTATGCAAGAAACAACTAAAAAGTATAAAACAAGCGCAAACAACAATGAATGACTGATGAAATATTGGGACTAATGGAAAGCAGACGAAAACAGAAAAATAAAAACACTGAAGAATACAATAAAATCGATCAAGAAATCAGAAGAAAAATCCAGGATGCAAAAGAAAAATGATACAGTAACAAATGTCTTGAACTAGAAGAACTGCAGAAAACGAAGTATGTACAAAAAAGTGAAAGAAATAACTGGAACATATAGATCAACTGCAAGTGGTTTACTTGATAAACAAGGAAATATTATAGTCAATGAACAAGACAGATTAGAGAGGTGAAAACAATATATTGAAGAGCTGTTTGATGACAATAGAACAGAAATTCAAATAAAAGATATATTGACTGGTCGAAACATAATACTCGATGAAATCGAAATAGCTATAAAGCTATCAAAGAATAGGAAGGCAACCGGTCCAGATGAAATTTAAAGCGAAATAATCAAACTACTCGACGATAAGGGTAAACATCCTCTTCTAAACTTCCTCTTTTATCTTTAATAAAATATAGGAAACAGGACATATACCAACAGACTGACTACTGTCAACATTTGTAATGATACCGAAAAAAATAAATGCCAAGAGCAGAAATGTAGTTGAAACATCAAAAACCCTAGTGAGGCGATATAACTGAATGGTCGAAAAAGAAAATATAAAGGTGACCCAGATGAGTGAAAAAGAGTAAAAAACCAAAAACTAAGAATGAAAGGAGAGGTGTATTTAGGGTTTTCTTGTGATAAAAAAAATCGGTTGCCTGTAAAGTCGGTTTTACGGGCGAAGATTTTACGTGACAACGTCTTTTTCTCGGTAGAATATTTATTGATATGAATATTATTAAATTGCACAATAGGAACAAGGAATTGAATGAAAATAAGAATTGCACAAATTTTAACTATAGAAATATATTTTGTTTACTAAAACATTGTACATGTAAACTTAAACTTAACTAATTTCTATTTGAGTGATTTTGTTGAGGATAGGACGATGATAGGAGAAATATGAAATGAAAGGAAGTGTTTCTGCTGTAATGTGTCTTGAACGGCAGAGACACAAGCACGGAAGCACGCACCGATTCAACGCGCCTAATTCTCTAGTGCTGCGCGCGCAGCGGACCGATCATGTTTGAGTGGGAGAGAGACGCAAGTCATTCGCCGGTCCGGCGGGCCTCTCTCTCGTTCGGTGACTCACTGTAACAGACGTGAGCGGGCGTTACACTTTTTCATGAATGACTCCGAGCCACAACCTAATTTAAGACGTTGTCACGTCAAAATAAGATCTTTAAACAAAATGTTCCCCGTCCAGCTCGAGTTAAAGGAGAAAGATGTGCCTCAAAAATGTGCTTAAAATCCAAGAAGAGGTTTTGTAATACTTTTAATGAAGACATTAGAGACAAAATATTTACCGGGTTTTGGAAGAATATGACGTGGGACCAAAGGAAAGTGTTTGTGTCAAGACATGTAAGTCTCCAACTACCTTCAAGAACGACGACAGAGGCAGAAGAAAGCAAACACGGAAACACAATAATCTATAGGTTACATAATGGTAATAGTTTAGTGCAAGTTTGTAGAAATATGTTTTTAATACCACTGGTTTAGGACGTTTTACAGTAGAGAGTTGGTTGAAAAATAGTGTAGTCGGAACTACTGAATCACAATCTCAAAGGAATATAAACAGAAAACACAAAAACTACAAAGTAAATGCTTTTGAAGAGAGTAACAGAAACTTAAAAATATTTTTCGAGAGTTTACCAAAACAATCTTCACACTATGTTAGAAAAAATACAAAAAACTAGATTTGGAACAAAAATTTACAACGATAAAACAGTTGCATAATCTTTATGTTACGGTTTGCAAACAAAAACATTTACAATTCGTGGGCATCAAAAAATTTAAACAAGTGTTTACGGATATGACTCTTTCCTTATTTTTCCTCAAAAAAGATCGTTGCGACTTATGCATTGAACACGAAAAAAATAATATCGACGAAGCGGTATAAACTAGGAGCCAAAAAAATACGAAGATTACCGTACTATAAGCCTTATGAGTCATTTTCTAAAATTGTTCCTAAAGATAATTCATAGGAGAATCTACAAGCTCTGTGAAAGTCAAATTTCCCCCAACCAGTTCGAGATCACAAATGCTGTTGGTACTAGAGAGGCTTTGTTCTCAGTACAAGTCTTATTCCAGAGATGCAGAGACGTCAACTGCGACGTATACGCATGTCTGGTTGATTACGAGAAAGCGCTTGATTGAGTACAGCACGCCAAGATAATGCAAATACTAAAAGAAACAGGAATTAACAACCAAGATCTAACAATAATTAGAAGTCTCGACTGGAATCAGACAGCAAATCTCAGAGTTGAAGGTGAACACACAGACTATGTGAAAATCATGTGTGGAGTGAGGCAAGCCTGTATTTTGTCTCCTCTAATCTTTAATCTGTACTTTGAAAAAATATTTATCGAAGCTTTGCACGAAACTGAAAAAGGTATTCTACTAAATGGTTACCAGCTGAACAACATCAGATATGCAGATGACACCATAATATTTGCGGACAACTTAGAAGACCTACAAGTTCTTATGAACAAAATCACGTATTACAGTCAACAATATGGACTCAAAATAAACGTTAAGAAGACAAAGCTTATGATAATTAGCAAGAAAAGAATTACAAAAGGTCAACTATACGTCAACCAATCCCCTGTAGAAAGAGTGACGCACTACAACTACATCGGTACCATAATAAATGAAGAATGGACCAACAACCAGGAGATTAGAGCACGCATCGGAAAAGATAGATCCACCTTCAATCGGATGGGCTCTTTCATCAAGAGTCACAATCCCTCTTTTGGTATAAAAGTAAGAATTCTACGGTGCTACGTCTTCTCTGTCCTTTTTTATGGTGTTGAATCGTGGATCTTGAACGAAGATATGTGCAGAAAACTGAAAGCATTTGAGATACGAATATATCGGAGAATGCTTAAGATCCCGTGGACTGCCCGAGTCAAAATGAGGAGGTCCTCATATTATGCGGAATGAATTCGGATATGCTCTCCTTTAAGCAATCCTGCAGGGAAAATATTTGGAAAACGAGGAAGAAGAAGAACATCTTGGATGTTGGAGGAACCTCAGAATCTGGTTCAATACAATATCTGTGCAGCTTTTCCGCGCTGCTGCAGATAAGATAAAGATTGCCATGATGATCGCCAACATTCGTAACGGATAGGCACGTCAAGAAGAAGAAGGTATGAAATAAACGTATGAAGAGAAACACAGTGCTCGAAATGAACAACGTGAAGATAAGTCTAAAGCTCATAAGAAAGAATGTATTATGCTCTGTATGGCCTTGCAAGCTATAAAAGTAGCACTTTCACTAAATGCCACTAAAATATACTTCAAAACAAAGTTGGGATGCCACAACTTTACCATATATAACACTACAACTCATCAAGCTACTTGTTACTGGTTTACAGAAGTAGAGTGCGGTTTGGAGGCTTCCACTTTTATTTCTTGTTTAATGGATTATTTAGAGAGGCACTGCTTGAGAGAAAATCTACCTATCGTAATTTACTCAGACGGTTGCACATTTCAAAACCGAAACAATGTTATGGCGAACGCACGTCTTACTTTTACCGTTAAGTATAGAGTCTCAGTTACGCAAAAATATCTTACCAAAGGTCACACACAAATGGAATGTGACTCTGTACATAGCTGTATTGAAAGAAAACTAAAACATAGGGTTATTGAGTTACCAAATTATTATGTTAAAGCGTCCAAAGAGGCTAGAATAAAATCTGATCCATATGAAGTTATTGAACCAAATTACGATTTTTTTAAAGATTATGCCAGATCAGAACTGCAGCAGTACTCCACAATCAAACCTGGTAGAAATAATTTTGTTGTAGACATTAAAGATTTATGGTATAATCCCGAAGGACTAATTCAATCTAAACTAAATTTTAACGAAGAATTTCAGCATCTTCCTGTTAGACCCAAAAACATTGAAACCAATATAGATTACAAAAAGCTATACAACAATCGTTTGGCAATCACTCAAAAAAAATGGCGTCACTTACAAGATTTGAAGAGTGTCATATCAAAAGAATGTCGCATGTTTTACGATCTTCTCCCATATACAAAGGAAAATTCTTAAAAAGGCCAAAAGGAAGAAATACAAACCCCACATCGAACTTCTAAAAAAACAGTTCAAGATAGAAATAGTACCTAAACGCTATTTTAATTTTATTTTTGTAACTAGATAGTTAAGTTTGACAAATCATTCAATAAACATTTTTTTGTAAACACCATTTAACAGGTAATAGTAAAAAATATAAGTATCATGCAGTATCTGCAAACCCTAACAAAATCTGTGACAAAACCTGCTATCTGACATTATTTTTAATATTTTTAAAAAATTAAACTAAAAATATGTAGAATACCTGTATAATAATAAAATCTTTAACTGTATTAATTATACGGTCAGGTGAAAACGATTTTAAAATTGGTAACGTTAAAAAAAAGTAAAAAACTTCATGCAAAAACTAAGTTTTCGCATATGGCAGGTATTATCAGATCGCCGACGATATGGTAAAAATGTACTAATTTCCTATTTATATTGTTTTAATTATTTGATCAAAATATTACGAACCGAACCTCGTATATAATGATGGCTCTTAGATAGGGCAATAAGTTTCCAAACCAAATACTTCTTGGAATTCCAGTGATTCTTCGGTTGTAATAAATCAGACCAAATCTAAAATTGCTTGTTAATCTAGGGGGATTTTTGCGAAGGAGTCATTGAATTTTCAACGCAGATGAGAAACATATTACGCAATATTAAGATTTTTTAGAATCAAACTTGTTTTTATTTTATAAATAAAAAATATAAAGTTAAATTAGGAATAAAAGTTGAATGAATCAAAACATAATGTGCTGTTTAACTTAGAATAATATTTAAAAACAGGCATAACTTTTTTTAATTATCTAATTATAAACAAATTTTTGCGAAATAAAATAAATGTTTAGAATAATGTTGTACTTATTTACATATTATATTCTAAAAAACCGCAATCACATAATAAATCAGCTGATATTATTAGTTCTCTTTAATGTTTTTTTTAACTAAGCTATCATATTTTACAAAATTTATTTATAATACAGTAGTGATAGTAAATAAATAAATAAATAAATAATAAATATAGTCTTCTGCAGGTCATCATGCAGGGTAGAGTCGATGGCAAAAAGGGAATAGGTAGAAAGAGGAAGTCATGGCTGCGAAATATTCGAGACTGGACAAACATGACTGTAGACGAATTATTCCACGTTGCAAAAGACAGAGAATCTTTTAAAAATGTGGTCGCCAACCTCCGTTAATGGGGACGGCATAGGAAGAAGAAGAAGCGATAGTTAGAGTGCCCGTATTTAAAAAAGTTTATGATACTCTCTCCAAACTTTGGGTATCGCTTCGTTAAGCCAAGTTTTATACGATTTTCCTCTGCGACTTTTTTTGATTCTTGTGAGTTTTCCTACAATTTTCTGATTTTTGAAGTTATGCTTCTATACGCGCGCTCCACGTTGGAAATTTGTATGGGAGTGAATCTGTGAAATCATTATATATGTAAGATATGAGCACGAGAGAGACAGAAGATATATTTTCTCTCTCTTCCTCTCTCGAATATAAAAATGTTCCTTTTGTATAATATATTTAATATTATATAAAATATTTATTAATATTATTATTTATGTGATATGTTTTGTATTATTTATTAAATGTTCATAATTATATTAGTCTTTTGTATTTCAAAATAATAATCTCAATAAATCACTGTATGACCCAGAACTGTCACGCGGGAGAATTTTGAAATACGTTTGTGTCATGTCCTCGGTAGTATAGTAGTCAGTATCCCCGCCTGTCACGCGGGAGACCGGGGTTCGATTCCCAGTCGGGGAAAACTTTTTTATTAATATTACATGTTAAATTAAACACATGCGTAAGTAGAAAAGTTATGTGTATTATTGTCATTTTTAAATACTTATGAATATTGCATTTTAATTTGTATTATATTATTATATTGAATTATGTTGCACTGTATTCTAGTGTATTTTTTTATGTATATTATTGTCATTTTTAAATACTTATGAATATTGCATTTTAATTTGTATTGTATTATTATATTAAATTATGTTGCAGTGTATTGTATTGTATTTTTATATTAATAACAAAATAAACAATGAATTTTACTGCAGAGTATGTGTAAAAGATTTTTGCATTCAACTCCTTTCATACATATATGAAAATAAAAATATACATTTTCATCAAAATATTGATTTAATCCTTCATTTACTATACTCCTATTACAGGTCAAATGTTTAATTGTTAGTAAGTTGTTATTAATTCTGTTTCTCTTTCTGCTATGTCTTACCTATAGCATTACATATGTAATGATTGTGCAGATTGACTCCCAAATAAATTTGTAACGGCGAATGCGTGTATAGAAGTGTAACTTCTACCGGCATCGGCAGTCCCACTGGACTGCCACACCCGTTTGTTTTTTTTTAATTTTTCCATTTACGACATACGAAAATTTATAATTCGAACTGTTTTTTCAGGATATTTGCACTAACAGTTGCAAAAACCACTTTACATATTTTCTGGCGGAACTTGTTTTTGACTGTCCTGTCTGATGAGTGAAATGTTTCGGGAAAATTAGAGGAAAGCGCCCAAGAACCAAAAAAGTCGCAGAGGGAAACCGTGTCAGACTCGGTCTAATGATGCAATATTCAAAGTTTGGAGAGACTATCTATCAGAAATTTTTTTGCCGACGGGCGCTCTAAGTGTGAAGAAAGGCTGTATATTTATATGAAGTAAGTGTGACTTGACGAGGCGAATTTCTAATAGCTAAATATTAAGTTCTTCTCGGTCTGCAATAAAAAAATTAAATAATTCGCCCTATATTTCATTATATTAAATACTGAGAAATAACATATTGAGATGTTCCATATTCTCATATCAACACTAATCAAAATCGATCAACTTTAGCAATGGGTCGTAATTTAATCCTAATTTTACATGAACATTATTAGCGCTTCCTACACCTCTCTTTCGTCACGTAAACTATGACTATCGCATTTCTTATCGAGTAGTCACCACAAGACCTCTGGAGTTACTTTATCGTATGCTTTCTCAAGCTCAGTGAATATTAATGTTTCCGTATTTCTGTTTTCCATTACCTACCTTGTAAAGAATATATTTTGCCTACCACACGGGGCATTAATACAAGTGGTAGAAAATTGGGGGAAGAAACTACTGGGGGTGGAGAAGGGCAAGCAAAATAATCGAGACATATGCGAACGGCACTCAGGGGGTTGCTGGAGAGCTGAGGTCGTGGATAAGTAAAAAAATATCAAGGGGTTTGGATTGGGGCAAGTACAAAAATATGAAACAAACGGTCATGAATCTCTTGGGACAAAATAAAAAGAAACAGGAAACACCTCTAGTAATTTATAAAGAGCGCCTAATTCAAGGTGCCTAATTATAACTATTACAACAACTAGTTGTAACTTGAGATATAATTATTAAACATAAAAAACATATCTTTTCCAAATGGAAACTCGAAAAAAAAAGGTTAGTTAAAAAAAAGAATAAACAAAATGTTAAGAAACAAAATTTAACATTTATTTTTGTGTCACCACAAACAATTACAAAATTAAGACAATACAAAAATATAATAACAGTAGCTGCAAAATACAAAAATACAAAAAAAACTTACATGTGTCATCTGTTTACAATTTCCAGGAGTTGGAGATACTACAAAAACTTACAAAATTTACATGTAAGTTAACCGTTCTTTTAAAGAAAACAAAACAAATCAATATCAAAAATAATAAAGCTACTAGCTGTCATATGTTAACATCAAATAAAAAAAATTAAAATGACAGCTAAGTTAAACCAAAAAATTTACAACTTATTAATTATTACAAATAATTTTTTGTTATCAAAGCAATTATTACTTTTTTTTTAAAATGTCTGCTTTACTTTAAATTTACACAAAAAAAATGTTACCTGGATTTCACAATAACACAAAAACAAGTTCCTGAGGTTGGGAACTGGAGTTGAATTCTGGACACGAACACACGAACAAAAGTGACTGGATCTCACACTGCAAATTGGATCGACCATTAGAGGCCGAAGCCGGCACTGAGCACAAAACTTATGACTCTGCCTCTTAAACAACCGGAACAGGTAGAATTAGACGATTAACTGCTACTACAATTGATTTCAATAACGTAAGACGAAGATTTCCCTGAAAAGGGACAAAACAGAAAACTACAAATTCGACGTGAATTTGGACATGACGCTGGAGATCACCGCTCTTCACCGCGGCTCCAACGAAAGTGACGAAATTATCTTAAAAAATTTATCGCATAAGTTGGAATAAACAAAACGCTTTGGGTTGAAGACACATAAACAAGACACAACGGAAATTAAGACGTAAATTCTTAATTTGAAAACGCAATATCGGGCGGTTTGAACAAAGAAATATCGAAAAAATTTGCGCCTGTGACATAAACAAACAATAAAATGATTTATTATCGACGGCGGCGACCTAAAAAGAACGAAAGATTATTTGGGCTTTAAATTGAAGGATACGAACTAAGAAACATTAAAAAAATCCTTGGTTATTATAATGCATATAAAAGGGGATTTCAATTAACACATATACGAGAGGATTCCAATAAATTTCAAATGCTACAACCTTATTGATCGTAACTACAAAATTGGCAAAATTGAATTTTGCTCGATTTCGATATTTAAGTATGCCTAAGGTTTTAAAACTTTAATGCCATAGAAACGGAACAGCTACTGTTAATATTTAAGAAGATAGTATGTATGTATAAAGTGCAAAATTGTTTTGTCCCATAGTAAAGCAAGAGCGCTTACGTTATTTGGGTTCAAATTAAATATTGTAAAGTAGTAAAGTAAACCGGCGATACGTTCTTTTGGCACTAACCGTCCCTTATAAATGTTTACTTGGCGAAGCAATTCTAACCTATAAATTTTTCATTTTTGTACTTATAAATTGTGTGTTGTTGGAAATATTGTTTTTAACAATGTACCCTTAATTATTTAGTATTTAGTTCACGAAAATCGTAAGTATAATTCATAATATACCTTATTTTAATTATAGTCCGTTTAACAAGTCTCCAGAATTTTATATTTTTCCTAATTTTAATAGATTTCCTTTTTGTAACATTTTAAGACAAAAGTAATGCATCAAGTAGGTTGTGCCGATAATAGGTTATGGACAAAATCGCATGACAACAGCATCTGTCAAATATTGTTGTTTGTAAACAGACTTAAGATTTGTGAAATAATGTCGCAAGTAGAAAGAAGAAAAGTGGTGGAATATTTGCATAGAAAGGGTGTCTGAAACGTTAAAAAATTAGTGAAATTGACTGAACTCGGAAAAAGTGCAGTGTATGAGATAATAAAGAGGATAAAAAATGGCATATATATGAGACATAGACCAGTTTCAGGTAGACCGCGTAAGATTCGCGGAAACAATTGCGCCCAATCAGTTTGGATTTGTGAACGCGGTTGGTACGGGGAAAGCTTTATTTAGCGTGCAGACATTGTTTCAAAAATGTATAGATCTCAGCTGTAGTGTTTTTGCATGCGTGATTGACCACAAATAGGCTTTCGATAGAGTCAGGCATGAAAAAAATGATGAAAGTGCTGAAGAGGACAGGGATTGATGGAAAAGACGGAATAGCTAACCTATATTGAAATCAATCAGCGCTACTCCGAATAGATGGAGAATATACAGATCAGGTCAAAATCTTAGGGGAGTGAGACAGGGGTGCATAATTTCACCACTAATATTTAATCTGTACTTATATACTGCGCATTTTTGAAGAGGCTTTAAAAGATATTAATGAAGGCATCTCAATAAATGGAGTCAAGCTTAATAACCTGCGGTGTGCAGATGATACAATAGTGTTTTTAAATACCATAGAAACTAGAATTAAATACCAATACAGCAAAACTTAATGGACAAAACACAAACAAGTAGAAAATATGGACTGGATATAAACACCAGCAAAACTAAGCTAATGATCATCAGCAAGGAAAACATAACGTGTCTCACAATACAACTAATTGGGAACTATAAGTAATGAGTAATGGGACAATACCCAAGAGATTAAATGTCGCATCGTAAAGGTAAAAAATGCATTCTTGACTATGAGCTCTGTGTTCAAGAGCCACGATCTCACCCTAGAAACAAAAATAAGGCTCTTTAAATGTTACGTGTACTCAGTGCTTCTGTAAGGAGTAGAAACGTGGACATTAGAGGCGGAAACTCTATCAAAACTTTAGGCTTTTTAGCTATGGTCATACAGAAGGATCCTGAAGATACCATGGATAGACAAAATCACCAATGAAGAACTACTACAGAGCATAAACACAACTGCGGATTTGGTCAACATCGTGAAAAGCCGTAAGCTGCAGTACTTGGGACATATAATGATAAATCAAGGCAGATACGAGCTACTTCAATGCATTGTGCAAAATAAAATTGAAGGAAAAGGGGCCCCAGGACGAAGAAGACTATCCTGGCTTGCGAACCTGAGAGCTAGTATGGTATAGAAAGACCTCAACACAGATATCCCGCATAGCAACTAACAAAGTCATCATAGCCAACATTCGGAACGGACAGGCACCCTAAGAAGAAGCACCATTGCCTTACAATTGAGTTAAAACAACGATTCGGGCGTTTAAAGTGAAATTTTAATCAACTTACATGGAAAAATGTGTCGTGGTGGGTACGCGGGTAACCGGGTATGCACACAAGGGTTAAAGAACATGACATGACACAGCCAAGGTTTTAAAATATGCGGCGATATTTTCCGTCTATTTGCTTTTTCTTGACGTTTATTCAACAATTTAAGTTATGCCGATTTTTCTCAAAAGCCTTCTGGTAGTCAATCAAGCAAAGATTTAATTTTTACTGGTGATCAAGGTATTTTGAAATGATGTTTGAGTCACGCGGCTCTTTTGTTTCCAAGGCATGTCTAAATCCGAACTGAGAGTCACGTATGTGTAGTTTATTTGTATGCAGGATTATTTTTCCAGTATTTTTAAGTACTGTTCTTTTAGTTTTATTTGCCTCTTCAATAAAGCAAAATTTAAAAAACAAGCATATACGAGGCATGTTTTTTAAGTAAGTACCGTTTTGCGATTCCGCCGCCGCAGCGCTACGGTCGGCGTTCCGCGCATGAGCGCTGGTTACCTACATCTCTTGTCTACGCACTGACGCCACTACAGTCTGATTCTTCATTGTATACTTGTTTACTCCAGTGTTTAAGATACCTCCAACAATCGTGAGTCACGTTGATTGTGAAATACGGGCTGTTATTCGATTTCTTAGTGCTAAAGGCGTAAAACCGATCGATATTCATCATGAGATCGTTGAAGTTTATGGACAAAACATTATGAGTGATGGAATGGTAAGGAAATGGGTAAGAGCATTTAAAGATGGCCGCACAAATGTGCATGATGAAGAACGGAGTGGGCGTCCTTCGGTCGTTAATGAAAATTTGGTGCAGAAAGTGGACGAAAAGGTGAGAGAAAACAGACGCTTTACAATTTCATCATTGTCCGACTGCTTTCCTCAGTATTCTCGTAGTGTTTTGTATCGCATTGTTACTGAGAACTTGAATTACCGGAAATTGTGTTCACGTTGGGTTCCAAAAATGTTGACGGATTTGCACAAAACCCAACGTTTAGGCAGTGCATTGACTTTCCTTGAGCGTTTCCACAGTGAAGGTGAAGATTTTTTAGACCAAATTGTTACTGGTGACGAAACGTGGGTGGCCTAGGTCACACCAGAATCGAAACAACAATCCATGGAATGGCGACATTCATAATCACCCAAAGGAGTGAAGTTTAAGCAAACAATTTCTGCCCGGAAAATCATGTGCACAGTTTTTTGGGACAGAAAAAGAGTATTGCTTGTGGAGTTTCTGCCTCGTAATGAGACAATCAATGAAGCGTCTTATTGTGAGACATTAAAAAATCTGCGTCGTGCAATCCTGAACAAAAGACGTGGCAAGTTGAGCAAGGGTATCGTTTTGCTGCATGACAATGCCCGTCCACATGTGGCTAATCAGACCAAAGATCTCATCAAATCATTTAAATGGAAAACTCTAGATCATCCTCCATACAGCCCTGATCTGGCGCCCAGCGACTACCATTTGTTCCAGCACTTGAAGAAACACCTGGGCGGTCAGCGTCTTCAAGACGATAACGAAGTCAAAATATTTGTGATGCAGTGGTTAACAAGTCAGGCGGCAGAATTTTATCAGGAGGGTATTCAAAAACTGGTGCCACGTTATACAAGTGCCTCAATATTCACGGAAATTACTTAGAAAAGTAGATTAAGGTACAGGCTTTCATGTAAAAATAAAATTATTGCCATATCTTTGCACGTCTTTTTTTAATTCTAAAACGGTACTTATTTAAAAAACACGCCTCGTATTTGAGTCAGTAGAAGTAATATTATTCGTGGGGTTTTCAGACCAAATCGTTTTGGATTACATAGCTAAATTAAAATATTTACTGGTGATCTACTCGTTATTTTTTAGATGAACACTGTGTTAATACATAAAAAATCTTAAAAATTATATTTTTTAATAATCTTATTAGCAATTTCACTGGTAATTATACCATGAAAAAGTAGTAGTTTAATTTACTGATTTATTGTGATTTGTTTAAAATGTCATCGTAAATTTCTTTGACTGCTGAATAGTATATAACTTTTTTATTTTCCATTTTAAAGTATATTGCATAGCTAAGGTAATAAGGTAATAAACAAACTATTACACAATAGTGAAAAATCAGCCGCGGTTTGAACAATGTGTACAATAAATAACCAGTTTTCGCTCGTAGGAAGCTGCCAAGATTAGGCCGCACGCTTGACAGCAAAATTCCCATGCTTTGAGTACAGATAAGAATTCATAGCATAGTTTCTAAAGTTATTATGACATATATTGTAGTACTGATTTATAATAATATGTGATTCATATTGGGCCAAGTGACCCCCCAAAAAATGTACCTTGGGCTTGTAATCTATTAGTACAATCAAGTTAATCTACACCGTTTTAAAATTCTCCTGTATATGTATACACTTTTGCTAATCGAATTATTGCTGTATAAAACCGATTATTTACTTGAGAATATAAAAATTTATATAAAAATAATGAGTAATGCAGTTATTACTAATAAGGTAATTTTTTATACAAATTACACCAACAGAAAAAATTAAATCTTAAATAATTAAATTATTAATAACATTAATCCAACAAATTATCGGCAGTAATTACTAATTGAATAAAATGCATGTAAATATATAAAAATAAATTGCGATTTTTTAATTAAAATACTTTCTTTAAGCTTACCGACAAGTATAGTACACTTAAATAGGTTTTTAGCACGGGTAAGCCATAGAGTAAACAATAGATTGTCAGATCAAAAACTTCTTAAAAGAGACTCCAAAAATGTACAGGGTGCGTCATTAGTGCGAGGAAGTACAATTATTACTCATTTGTCATATGATGTACAAAAAGTATTTAGGTAAAAGTTGGAGCATAGGTAGTACCATAATTGCAAATATTTTCAAATATAAACAAACTTTTCCTTTTTTTTTGATAAAACACCTGAATATTTTTACATTTTTGAACTGTTCTCGTTTCTGCAATATAAGGTTTTGCAATGTTATACGAGGTAAGTTAAAAGATAATTACT
The DNA here is from genome assembly GCF_040954645.1 of Diabrotica undecimpunctata. Classification (NCBI taxonomy): domain Eukaryota; kingdom Metazoa; phylum Arthropoda; class Insecta; order Coleoptera; family Chrysomelidae; genus Diabrotica; species Diabrotica undecimpunctata. Next base: position 149,492,333 of record NC_092809.1, read on the forward strand.
TTTTTTTTTATTAATTTAGTAGCAATATTGATTGTAGTGACTGTAGCAACACCCTATAGAAATGTGCTGATTTGACATTAAAAATCTGTTTTTGTTTAAACGATTTTTAATATAGTCTACTCTTGTCTAAAATTATATATATATACAATAGCACTAAAGGCCTTAGAGGCCCATGGCTTAAAAAGTTTGTTCTTTCTTCATTTTTGCTTTTCTTTATGTACTGAGATCTTCTCTGGCTCGATATGTGATTTTTCTCCATTCCTTCTTGTTATTCATTTTTCTTTTCTGGCCTTGTAGTCCAATTTCTTCCATATCTTTTTCTACCTCCTGATTCCATCTATTTTTCGGTCTTCCTTTTCTCTTTTTTAAGACAATAAAATGTCCTAAAATGTCATAAAATGTCTAAAATTAAAGACAATAAATTTAATTTTGGCATACATGATTGGTCCAAGTCCTAAGTCGTTGGTCCTGTTCCCTAAAATGAAACACCCTGTATTTTAGTGTAGACATAATATTATGTTATTTTATTATACTTTATTGTTTATTAAGCATTCTTTATACAGTTAGTTAAGTTTTAAATTAGATATACACCTTATAAATGGCAACACTGCGCGCCGTCGACTTTCCACGAGCCTCCGTTGCCACGTCGCTAATAATTTTTCATTATCCTCTAGTTGTTTAAAGCAATAATAGCATAGATTTTTAATTTATTTTTGTAAACAACATGTCTGCTAATACGCCCGCAGAAAAGATTTAAATAATAAAATGGTTTTATGATGGTAATTCTGTAAATTTGTGAGGTTGTGAATAGCCGATCCGAAGATCCCTTTTAGGGTGAAATACGTATAAGCGGATACACAAACGCACTGTACGTGAAATCAAATCTTAACTGTCTTTTCTTTTTATTTCGATTTACTGTTATGAGTAAGAGAAACCAATGCGCTAAGGATTTTTGCTTGGTTGAGGAAATATGTTGTGTAATGCAATTTTAGATATCCCATGTCTCTAATAACATCTTTATCAACGTCTGTTTTGCCTTGCAATTTTTAAAATGCACAGATTAAAGCAGAAATCTGAACTTGGTTTCGAAAATTAGTTTACGGATGCATTATTAGTTATGTAAAAAGGGTTTCTTTTTGTTGCAGATAGTCTGAAGATGGTAAGAAATAGGAAGGAAGAAAATCAAAAGGAAATTTTGATGCCAAATCTATGAAAGAATGTGTAGCGGCCATCCAAGATGGCGAATCGTTAAGAAATGCTGCTAAACATGATATGAAATTAAGAAACAATACTAGAAAGGTTTTTACTGACAAACAGGAAGACGACCTTGGGGCATATTTAATTAAGTGTTCAAAAACGTTTTATGGTCTTAACAATCTAGAAACTCGAAAACTAGCACATGAGATGGCCAAAATGAACAATATTGACTGTCCTAAAAACTGGTAAGCTCCAAAAATGGTAGAAAAGGACTGGCTATACGGTTCTATGAAACGCCAATCAAGATTATCTCTCCGTGCTGCTGAAACATGCAGTATTGCACGTGCAATTTCCTTTAACAAACATAAGGTGAATTATTTTTTTAATAATTATGAAAAATTAATCCAAAGATACTAGAACTCTGTGATTCATCCAGGATTCGGAATATGGATGAATCAAAAACTGAAACTAACCAAGAACCTTCTCGTGTGATTTCACAAAAAGGCCAAAAACAAGTAGCAGCTGCTGTAAGTGGTGAGAGAGGAACTCTGGTTACTACAGTTTTGTTTATAAATGCAGCTGGAAATTCAATACCTCCTGCTCTAGTATTTCTGAGAGTGCACTTCAAGAGCCATGATAAATGGAGCACCAAACGGTACCTTGGGTTTGGCTCATCAGTCAGGTTGGATGACCACTTCCAATTTCGTTCATGTCATGCAGCACTTTATAAAATGTTCAGGTTCCTCTGAAAAGAAAAGAATGCTTCTAATTTGCGACAATCATGGATGCCATTTGTTAATTTAGGCAATAGAACTAGCAAGAGCTAATGCACATTCTAACATTTCCACCTCATTATACCCACATGATGCAACCACTGGATGTGGGATTGATGAAACCTTTAAAAACATGTTATAATGCTGCAATTGATTCATAGTTGAAGTCTAACCCAGGCCAACGTTTTGGAATCTATCAGGTTACCGCATGTGTTGGAATAGCACATGGCCGTGCCATGTTACCACAGAGCATTATAAATTCTTTCAAAAAAACAGGAATATTTTCAGTTGACAAGCACATTTTCACCGACGATATGTTTGCTCCCAGTTTGGTCAGTGAGTGACCTAATCCTCCAGACGAAACTGATAAACCTCTAACATGCCAACTAGCTGCCAGACTACCAACTTTAGAATCTGAAAAACCACCCTCATCTCCCTAAATTTCAAGCGAAAACTTTCAGCAACCAGTAGACACTTTATCAACATCAAGCTGCCAAAACTATACGCCTATGCCCTCTCAGCAGCCTGGCTATTATTTAAGTCCTGAGGAGATACGAGGATATCCAAAATCGAAACTCAATACTAGCTCCAAGAAGCTCTTTTTGAAAATGAGAAGAATGAGAAGACAATTGATGATAAAAATGGCAAAAACTCTGATGATAAAGTATTAGAAGAACCACAGCAAAATTTTGACAGGAGTGAATTGAAAATTGAAGATTACCCCATCTTACCAGATATCTCTGGTGCTTCTTTATTAGAAATTCCCTTTTGCCAACTCCTTCTGAGCAGGGTACAAAGCGATAGAAATCATTATTGTCTTTTTCAGTTTCATTGGAAAACTTCAATATGCATAAGGAGTTTGATTAAGTATCATAATATAGTTTTAAATATTGTAGTAAATAATTTATAAAACATTTATATGAGGTTGCCATTTTTTAAATTGTGCCTGAAGCTGTCCCAAAAAATGGTTTTGATTTTTTTACAAACATAGGGCTTAATATTAAAAGCCTATATACAGTGAAAGGTATGTGAACAATGTATTTTATGAATATTTTTTTTCTTTATTTGGTGAGGTATTTAGAGTGATATGACAGTTCAAATTTTTATGTCTGAAGGAGCTCCACTCTCCCATAGATTTGACCGTAAAAAATTGAATAAAAAATAATTTCGAAAAATATACGTAATAATTTAGACTGATCCTTAATTTGTTAATGTTGGCTTAGATATTAAAATACCCAAGTAGTTTGGATTGCTGGTGTGTAGGACAATAATAAAAACAGACATTAGCTAAAGCTTTGACAATCATAGACTATGAAGATAATAGGCATTCGCATCAAAATCGTTACACAAAATCTAAATTTAATGCCAGTACCAAATTACTATAAAGTGACCTTTAATATGCAATATTAAATGTAAAATAATGCATTTAATTAACAGAAATAACAAGAAAATCATTGAATTAATAAACGTTCAAAATGACCTCTCTCGACGTCAATACATACTTGCAAGCGATTTTCAAAAGAATGAGTCAAACTAACTATAACATTTTTGTACGAAGACATGTATTCGACAGTTACTTGATGAAACTTTATTATATTTAAGAAATAAACAGTAAAAACTTCATATACGCTGTAGTGAAAATACGTTTTAATAAATTTTCCGGAAATGTCAAAAACAAAATTTTTTAGTATTTTATTCTTACATAATACATTTCTTTTTTTTTTATTTAAACAAATATACCCGCATCAACCACCAAGGGTTATTAGCGGGGGGACATGCACAAACAGTAAGATACCGTAAACAGGGGTAACTTTGCCCCTGCCAGGGTAACTTTGCTCCATTACTAAAAAAAGTTTCATTTTAATTTACCTATAAATTAAAAACCGTCTTCACAAAACGCGCGTCGCCGTTTTACTGGTTGCCTATTGACAAAGTCTCCCCATGTGCAGCATCGACTTGCTCTTCCATTTACATGCCTACAGCGAGTCGAGAAGGTGGTGGTGTAAAAACTTCGGTAATAACTACGTATAAAATTTGGTGTGTGTAGAAAGTTGTGCTATTATCTCACAAGTATTTGTGTATGCGTTAAGTGTATACTGTTTATCAACTTTTTTACTAAATTGTGACTTATAAATGAACAAATGATAAACTTTTCTTTTTCTAACCTAATTTTACAAATTATCAGGTGACTCGGGGTAACTTTGCTCCAAAAAAGTGGCGCAAAATTACCCCGAAATATATATTATGTTTAATATATATTTTTGTTACAGATATGCCTAGAACACCTAAAACAGTACTAGGATCACGGCGCTATGCTGACTATAGACAAGAATCCCTACAAGAGTGTTTAAATGAAATAAGAAGAGGTGAAATCTCACACAGAAGAGCAGAAGAAAAATATAAGATTCCAAGAAGGACCATTTTAAATAAACTGAAAGGGAAACATTCCAAAACGTCAGGGAGGCAAAACGTATTTACTCCCGGCGAAGAAAACCAATTTGTCAATTGCCTGATTTATATGGGAGAGTATGGGTTCCCTACTAACGCAAGGGAACTGAAAAACATTATCAAAAATTATTTAAACTGTTGTGGAAGAGATGTCAAATTTTTCAAGGATAACTTCCCTGGAGAGGATTTGATCAAAAAAATTATGGTGAGACATCCTGAAATTTCCCTACGTTTTGCAGAAAATATTAAACGTGTACGAGCAGGAGTTGATGAAAACATATTGAGAAGCTTTTTCGAAAATCTGGCAGTCGAGTTAGGCGGCGTTGCTCCAACAAATATATGGAATTGTGATGAAACTAATCTCACTGTTGATCCCGGCAAAAAGAAAGTCATTGTCAAGAGAGGTTGCAAGTATCCAGAATTAATTAGAAACGCTTCAAAGACCTCTGTGTCCATTATGTTCTGTGGAAACGGCAAAGGTGAACTTTTACCATCCTATGTTAATTACCGGGCTGCTAAAATGTGGACTACTTGGGCTGAGAATGGGCCAAAAGGATGCCGTTACAACGCTAGCAGTTCCGGATGGTTGGATGCAAATATTTTTGCAGATTGGCTTGAATTTCAGTTGGTACCTATGTTTAGGAAGCTGAATTGTAAAAACGTATAACTATACGACAACCTCTCTTCACATATTACAGTACATGCACTTCAACTCTGTCGTGAAAACGACAATCATTTAATTTGTCTTCCTCCAAACAGTACACATTTGACGCAACCTCTAGACGTGGCTTTCTTTCGGCCCCTAAAAATAGCCTGACGAAAAATTTTGTCACTTTTGAAAAGTACTGAAGATGGCATCCGCAACACTAATATACAGAAGCAACACTTTCCTCCATTTTTGTCAAAGGTGATGGACTTGCTTGGTCCACAAATCAAATCTAATTTAGAGGAAGGGTTTCGAAAATGCGGAATATTTCCCCTGAATGTTGATGAAGTACTAAGCCGAATATGCTGCCTTCTTTTTTAGTTTTTTTTGCACAAATAATATTTTTGGAGCAAGGTTAATACAAGCAACCCATTAGCTTTGCTCCAACTATATGTTACTATACAAAATTTCATGCTTTTATGAGGTGGAGCAAAGTTACCCCACACTATAGGTAACTTTGCTCCACTTTTTATTAAAAAAAAAATATGTAATTAATTATTTTTAGAATAAAAAATACCATACAATAATTACATTGTATACCTTCTTCATCAGTTATTAAAAAAAACATAATACTAGTAGAAAGTTTATACACTTTTCCTCGCAATTCCTTTAATAACTCCTAAAAGTGGAGCAAAGTTACCCCAGTTTACGGTACATATTGTTACATAAAAAAAAATATTTTTTACAATCTGGTATATAGTTTAGTAATTTTAAGATAGCTTAACCCAGATATTACTGAAACTTTTATTGTTAACATTTTGAATTAATTTCGAATTTTCATTGAAATTATAGCATATGGAACCAAAAAAACACAATCATATATTTTTTTATGACGATACCTGTCAAGTTTTGACATGTTCTTTTAAAAAGATGGTAGTAATATACGGTACCAGATATCATATATATTTTATTAGTATCAATTTACAAAGAATAAAAGGATTTAAAACAAAATTTTGGATGTAAAGGTATTTTGCACTTTTCACACAAAAAACTGGACTTTTTTGTGACAATATCCACATCGCGATTGCTTTTCTTGATAAAGAACCAAGTGGTTAATACCGTCATATCTTGAATTGGCTACCGAATTCGAATTCCGCTTAGAAGGTCCGCGCTCTGTTTCTTTTTTAAAAGATTCCAAAATATTAGTTGTAATAAATCTTCTAAATTCAAGTTGATCCAGTTTACCGTCTTGAGTTTTGTGAATCTGTCACGCATTTTGAATAGCCATATCAACGCAATGAGCAAAAAGGGGAAAATACCATTTCTTTCCTCTTATGGACACTCGATATAAACTGATGTTCTGGTCACTGCGATCAACGCCACCCATGAAGTTATTGGATATTCTAACAATATTTGGTTGAGGAACTTGAATATGTTTTTTCTCTGCTTGTGAAAATCTCTTTACAGAGAAGCAAGGCATTACTGGTACAAAATTGGAAGCAATAGAAACGATATTATTATCATGCCAGCGGCAAACCACTATTCCTGTATTTTTATCAAGACGATACTCGTATTTACCACGTTCAGTTTTTTTCATAATAGATGAACAGGGTAAAGGGCATTTCATGGTGCGATTTTCCCTTACAGTGTCTGTACCAAATATGCCTCTTTGTTTTAGCTCATGCAGTAAATGAATAGAAGTAAAATAATTATCAAAAATAAGATGGAATCGCCTTTGAGGCCATACTTCATTCAATCTGTCTGCATAGGATAGAACTACTGATGCACCCAATCCAAGGACTTTATATTGTTCAGGTATTGTAGTGGAACTACCTTGGTAAGGAGAGAACCAAACTATGTATCCCAGACGAAGGGCTCCTACCCACATTTTGTACCCCCAACGGATTGGTTTTCCCCTGATGAATTGTTTTGTGGGATGGCGACCAAAATACGGAACCATTGCCTCATCTATGCTGTGATGTTGTTCTAAAGGGGAAAATTGTATAAATTTTTTTGTTTATTACGTCGAACAGGGGTCGCATCTTGGCAAATCTATCAAATTTATCTAATGACAAGTTATTGCAAACATGCAAAACTTTCATTATGTGGGAAAATCTATCCCTAGATATAGCAGCTACCACCATTGCGTTGTGCGAATCGTCACGATTTTCCCAGTACATGTACCTTTTCGGCACAACCACATAACCACTCAATACAAAAACGCCTATAAAACATCGAATCTCATTTTGAGTAATGTCGTTCAAAAGATTTCTTTGTCCTGCGTAGATGTTAGTGTATTCGGTAACCAAATTGATGACTTCATCAAAAAACAAATTGAAAATTTCCATCGGCGACTGAGTAATTTTCGGTCCAAATTGAGTTTTCCAGTAAGTACAATCAGGGTGTTGATACAAGTCTCCTTGAATCCAGTAGGCAGATATTCTCTTCTTTAATTGATGGGGCAGCTTTTCCTTGGAAAGAAACAAAGCCAATGGTATATTGTCATCATCCGAATCTTCTTCTGGTAGGCTGGAATTCACAGAATCTTGTGGTAATTCAGTCGCGTTGTCAAAAACAAGTTCTACATCGTTTCTCAACTGACTACCTGGTAAATTATTTATTGTAGTTAGTTCTTCATCGCCGGAGTCGCAATCGGTGACATCATCATTGGCATTTTCTTGGGGAAATATGATCAAACCATCTGGAGGGACTGGGATTTCCTCAGAATCAAGCTCTTCTAATAGCTCATGCAATTTGAGAGGCCTCCTGAAACAATACGCACGTTGGTAGTACTAATTACTACCGTCCTTTTAAAAGAACAAAATGAAATCCCAAGCGGCGAGCCTTTGAAACAACGTGACAACTATTCGAGCCAAGAATATACGTACATAAGTCCCTATTATACAATAATCCACATGCCAATGCCGTGAAATAACAGTTTTTTAATTCTAGGCTTACCTCCAATTATAAGCATCTATTTTGTAGTCCAAAACCTGGCAATTTACACAGATAACCTAACAATTACAGCATGTGCGCGCACTAAAATCGTTAAAACTTGTCGAATGCTGGCTCTGGAAAACACTCCATCTAGAGCCATCTATCAGTTGGTAGCTGTACTAACCTAAATTACGCATAATTTACACTGCCTTTTAAAAGGACGGTAGTAATATCTGGGTTAATAAAGACTGTAAATTTGACGTTAGTATACTTTTTAAATTATCACTAAGGGCACACGCAATTCTTTCGTTCTGGTACACTGGACACTCAACAATTATATGTTTCACTGACAACTGAGTGTTGCACTTGGTACACATCGGAGCAGCCTCCTGGTTGAAGATATGCTTGTGTGTAAGGAAAGTATGTCCTATTCGGAGTCGGTTGATGATGACTTGGTCTTTTCTATTATTCGATAAGATGAGTTTGGTTCCTACTTGACTTAGACATTCTTTGAGTTTGTTAGCAGTGTGATCCCAAGTAGTTTGCCACGCTCTGTACACAAGGGCTTTGATATTTACTTTGTGATCAGTCCAAGGCATTTGATTTATGATAGCAATACTTTGGTCGGTGGTTGCACTGCTTGCCAGAGAGTCATAATACATTTCTGTTTAATCTTATATATTTATTTCTAATTTTCTCTTATGTACCTTCTTTAGTAGTCCCAGAAAAAGGCAACCTTGTATAACTCTGGAGATCATGAGGGCTACCTTCTAGCTCCTCCCCTTTATATTCTTCGTCCAGGAAAGTTTATGTTAATGCTTATTTACTAAATAATTGTAATTGACTGGAGCGTCATATTTTTTTTCTAATAATTCCGGCAATTGGTTGTCCAAAAAATGTAGATAACTTTCTCCGTTTATGTACTATTGGAGAAAGTATGGTCCGATGATATACTTTTCAAGAATTTAACCCAAACATTTAAGAGCATCTTGTTTGATTGTGGGTGAAAATATACTGTAAATTAAAAGTGTATCAAAAACTGAAAATTATGTCTGCTTACAGTACAATTCTTGTGTAGAGTAGCATTATCTCTAAAAAAAAATGTATTTAAAGAAATATGCATCATTTTAAATTTTTTCCTATCCAAGGATGCGCTTTCTCTTCGTAACATCTATTAAAAGATTATACTGCGCTGTGTTTTGGATGGTTGGAGAAAGGAGTATACCTATGCCGTGTAAAAATATCTAACTTGTTTGGCAAACTACACTACACCTCTAGCCTCTACTTCAGAAGAAATTACTAACTTATTAAAAAAATCGAATTGGAAAGTTTTGAAAAGTTTTGACTCACAGTAAACTGCAGCAAAACCAAAATCGTGCATATAGATCGCCATCAGCAGTTTCCTGAAACCTGATTTATTGCGGAGTGCGAGGTGGTCTCCCCTATAAAATGTCTTGGAGCTCTAGCGATTATACACAGACGCATACAACTAGCCACAGTAGCAATGACTGAACTACAAGGTATGAAGTAATCGTCATATTACTATGAAAAACAAAAAGAAAATCATAATTTCTTTATTTTACTACGCATGTGAGACATGTACATTGAAAGAGACAGATATACATAGATGATTTTAAAATGTGGACATGAAGACGACTTCTTCAAATTCTAAGGACACGAATGTCTCGGTTCTAGATAAAATTAAACCTAAATAGCGTCTGTATAGTACTGTTTACTCTAGAATTTTAAAGTTGTTTGGTCATATCGATCAAAGTGATTACAAAATAGAGCGGTTGGAGGTCCATGGAAAGCGTCAAAGTCAATGCCAAGGCGACAGATTTTTACAGAAAAAAGCTTCTCAACAAACAGTATACTCGTGCTAATGCATCGTAATTTATATCCTCATATCACTATGTCACACATGAATAGTGAATGATTATCTTGTTGAAGTTAAGTTTGAATTATTTTATTCGCCACCATACATTCTGGATTTAAATTCAATCGAGCAAGTCCTGTTTTTATGTCAATAAAATAACTAAGGATTGCAGCATATATATTCGGCAAGCACATATTTAAGATTAGAGCATTTCACGATGGTTTTAAGCAGTAGTCAACACTCAGAAGTGGTCATAAGTTTACCATTTCGGGATTATTGAAAAAAGAGCAACAGTAGTTTTAAAAGAATCAATGTACTTAAAATATTTCACGGCGATTCTTTTCCTTACTTAAAAGAGAAAGCAGTGGAGTCATAAGTACCGTAAAATATTGTCAATAAAAGATGAATGTTCTAAATATTATTCTAAAATTTAGACATTATTGAAAATCGTTCTGTTTCTTTTTCGTTTAGTCACCCTGTACAGGGCAAAATTTATATTTTTTAATAATAATCGGACTCCTAAAACAAACGAGGCTGCAACCATGAAAATGATTTTACTGATAACTATTTTAATTACTAAATAAATAATTTAAATAAAACATGTGTTCATAAAAAATTCAATCAGTAATTAAATTGTATTTGAAACAATAACGCCTTTTCAAATTACAAAATCGAGAATGATTTATTTTAATTAAGCAAAAATATTATATTCAATATATTTTTGCAACATGTATTTATGACATAATTAAATTAGACTAAAGTAATTAATTAACAAAAATAATGTTTGAACTTACTTTTATGCTTAATTAATAGCATAATTTAAAGTGATCTTTATAAAACGAATTACCAAGTTTAATAAAATTAAGCCATAAAATGGAGAAATGCGTTTTGGGAAAAAAATATTGATAGTCACAGAATAACCAGAATAAATTTTAAATTAATTTTGGCATATAACGCTGTCCGTATATTATATATTTAATACTTTAATGCAAAATTTGTTTGCTTATTTTGCAAATTTAATTAGGAGTTGTAAAATAATTTACAGAAAGAATATAACTTTCGGGAAAGATATTCATAAGAGCCCATACTTTATAACAATATTATTTTATACTTTTCTTTTAGTCAGATACCTTATTGTGCAGGACAACGGCACTTACCACTGCCATATATCATTGTTTTATTCGTATAGGTGAACATAGCTCTTTTCTTCCAGTTCTCTTTGTTGTTATTCTTTTTAGTGGTTTTTGATTGATTTTGCAGATTATTTAATGTCTTCATTCCAACGCAGCACGTCGTTTTTGCGGCGTTTTTGCTTAATAAGGCGGTCATTTCCTTATATTCTTGTTCCAATTGTAATTCTTAAAAGATTCGTTCTACTTGTTTGACAAACTTTTTTAGTTTGTAGCATTTTTAATTTCTTCATTTATTTTGTAATCCTTGTAATTTATGTTGTGTAGGATGGGATGATAAATTGGGTATAGTCTTATCAGTATGTTCTGACATACAGAACACGATACTGGTACGTCACGAGTAAGGAGAGTAGGCAAATTTAGACCCCGAACTCGAACGGAACCGTATCCATCTTAAAAATTGCTTCAAAATGGGTGCCGAAACGTCGAGTAATAAATTCTCAACGCGGTTCTTCCCGAGAACTAAGAAATTTTCATTTATCTGACCGCGGAAATTTATCCGAACATATATATATATATATATATATATATATATATATATATATATATATATATATATATATATATATTAGTGAAATGTGTAAAAAGATGTAGAAACATGGAAATAGCGGTGGAAGAAAACATGCTATATACACTTTTCTTTGCGGATGACCAGGTAGTAATTGCAGAAGACAGCTACGATCTTAGCTGTATAGTAAGAAGGCTGCAAAAATAATATGAGGTGGCAGGTCTAAAGATGAATATGACAAAATGTGAATATCTCTCAGTGGGAACAAATGAAATATGTGACCTAGTCTTGGAAGACAACAAAATTAAAGGCATGCAATCCTGCAAATATTTGGGAGTCATTTTTAACAAAAAATGAAATAGCGCAGATGAAATCAGGAAAAGAATAAACAAGGGTAGAGCAGCGACCCGTGCCTTAAACTCTCTTCTCTGGCAAAAAGTAATTCGACGAGAAACCAAAAAACACGTTTACGGTAGTATAGCCCAAAGTATTACACTTTACGGTTCGGAAGTATGGGACGTCCCAAAGCTAATTGAAACAAACTTATGACGATATGACGAGAGAAATGGAATATCTGAGACTAAGCTGCAGTGGATCGAAACTGGACAGAGTTAGAGTTGAAAAAATAAGAAACGAAATGAAAATGGAAAGAAAATTTCAAAGATGACATAGAAAGAAAACATTTAATCTGGTTCGGACATGTTAAAAGAATACCAGAGTACAGATGGCATAGAAGAGTACTGGAATGGATTCCTCCTGAAAGAAGAAAGAGAGGACGACCACGGAGAAGTTGACGCAACAATATTAATAAAGCAATAGCGGCAAGCGACTTAGAAGAGGCAACTGCATATGACAGAAAAAGATGGAAATTGGGGGCGGAGAAGCGGCGACAGCCGTAATTAATCGACTATTTTTATATTATATTATCTTTTGAAATAATACACATTTGTTTATCTAATCATCATCATCATTGGCTTTTACAACTCTTCGTGAGTTTTTGCCGCGTTTACTATTGCCTTCCATTGATTCCGATCCTGTGCTATTATTTCCCATGGCCTTACTTCCATCTTCTCCAGGTCTTCCCTGACTGCGTCTTTTCACCTTTTTCTAGGCCTTCCTGTCGATCTTCTACCATCTGGTCTTTCCCAAAACACATTGCTAATCAGTCTGTCGTCATCACTCCGTACCACGTGGCCTGCCCATCTTAATCTATTGGCTTTTATGTATCTTACGATGTTTCCTTTCCCGAAGAGAGTCTCTATTTCATTGTTGTATCTGCTCCTCCATTCATTTGTCACGCTGTCCCTGCAAGGACCATATATAATTCGCAGGATTTTGCGTTCCCATACTAATAGCTTATTGATTTCTTTCTTTCTCAATGTCCATGTTTCACTTTCATATGTCACTGCTGGTCGTATTATGGTTTTGTACATTTGGATTTTGGCACGCCTTGAGAGAAGCTTTGACCTCATTAGATGTTGAATGGCAAAGAATGATTTATTCCCGCCAGTATTCGTATTTCAACCTCCCGTTCTCCTGTGTTTTCACTGCTAATTGTTGCTCCTAGGTATTTGAATTCTTTGACCACCTCAAAATTATGATCGTTTATGGTAATGTTTTGTCTTATTCGCTGTCGTTCCTTTTTTGATACGACCATGTATTTAGTTTTTTCTTCGTTTATTTTCAGGCCTACGCTTAGTGTTGCTTCTTCAAAGTTCGATACTATATCCTTAACTTCCAGTGTTGTCTGTGCTACTGCATCTACATCATGCGAGAATAATCTTTGCTCCTCTGGCAGTTATGTCTGGTTTGACTCTGGTATAGATTTTTCGCATTGCATATTCCAATGCTAGGTTAAATAGTAATGGGGACAGCGGGTCTCCCTGTCTGAGTCCGGTGCTTATGCCGAAAGCCTTTGAAGTTTTGCCTCCTATTCTAATTTGCGAGTTTAAAGCGATCTATAGAATCATATGCTTGTTTGAAATCTATGAAGATCTGGTGTACTTCTTTATTATATTCTCAATACTTTTCTAGCATTTGTCTGATAGTAAATATTTGGTCGATTGTTGATCTTCCAGGCCTAAAGCCGCATTGGTAATCGCCAATAATTTCCTCTGTATATGGCAGTAATCGTTTTAGTACAACTGAAGCTAATATCTTATATGTAGTACCGATTAGTGAGATTCCCCTGTAGTTGCCACATGTATCCTTTCTGCCTTTTTTATGTATTGGCACGATAATACAGCCACTCCATTCTTTTGGCATTATTTCTTGTTCCCAGGCTTCTTTCATTAATTGGTGTATTTTAGTTCTAAGTTCATGCCCTCCTTTTTTAATCAGTTCTGCATCAATATTGTCTAGTCCCGGGGATTTGTCATTTTTTAGGGTTTCTATCGCCGTGATAATTTCTTCCAGGCTTGGCGGGGGTACTTCTATCTTCTATCTCGGCTGTTTGGTACTCACAATTTGCTTTATTTGTTTATCTAATGGCTTGTACAAACCCCAACCTATTTTGGTGGTTGGTAGAATCTATGTTTTTTTTCCAAACTCACTATAATAATTATAGTTAGTAAAATGTTTATATAAATAATCAAGAATACTAATAGGTTTCTCGTTGTCATTACTGATAATGTTACTTTTTCTTTATTTGAATGGTAAACCAAAGGTATAATATAATCATGGTTCTTGATTATTTTCACGTTGCATTTTAGTTCGTCATAATACTCATTGCGGTAACTAAATAAATGATAGCGCCAAAATATTATCAAAGGTAACTTAAATCTCTGACGTCTTTTATACCTTATTTTGTTATTTTAAACCTAGATACTAACCATTAAAATTTGAGCAATGGTTATTCTTGGAGATAACGACATATCAAATTACCTTCTTTAGTTATTAATAAATATGTACCATATTTTTGTAGGCTTCCGTAATTGATAGGAGTAACTCCGTCAGACATGGAGGTTATACTCGTATATCAGCGGAAGTTAAAAAAAAAGCAGTAGTTCCAGGGAATCTTATAATTTTAGTCGAGGTTTGAGGTTTTATTTGATAATTAAATTGAATTTACGCATTATTGCAACATATTTAAAAATAAAGGCATTAAAAAAAAAGTTAAACATATATTATTAACTACTACTAAAGGTATAAAAAAAGAATGGCGCATTCTGTCAGAAAATTTTAAAAGATTGTCTATCCAGCAAGGACAGAAAATCTCAAAATATTGTCTGTCCAACAAGGACCACGAGGAGGTATGAGCCCTCCTTGCCAGGAAAGGAAAGGGTTGGGTATCTATATTACTAGTAAGAATATAAAGTTAGTTTTTTTTTTCATTTTGTTTTTATTATTTTTTTTCTTTTTTGTTTTTAAATTTTTTTTGTTTTTTGTTTTTTTTGTTCTGACTTTATACAGTGTGTCGCATTTAAGATGATTAATATATATATATATATATATATATATATATATATATATATATATATATATATATATATATATATATATATATATTAGATAAGATTTAATTTTCTTTTTTTAAACTTTATAGATTTCTTCAAGTCTAGAATAAAGTTATATGTACCAAAACAATAAATTTGTATGAAAATCTGTAATTTCATGGATTTCATTATATGGATTTAAGACACTTAAATATGGAATATGTGGAAATAAGATCTTCAATTGTAGTCAGGATTACAGTCAATAAGTGGAACAACTTTTCCAAATAAGTTTTTCCGATTTCTCTAACGCGAAGCAAAATATCGAAAATTTACCCTGTTTGTGGATTCGCAGTAAGCCGCGTTTAAGCTGATATATAGAGGTGTCTTCATCTTAAATGCGACACACTGTATAATGATGAATACTAGTGTTCAAGATGCATCGCGATAGCTGTAAAAAAATTAATTAGAAGGACTAAAAAGAATCGTCAGAGTCTTCTGAAGTCGAATCGTTCCCAGGTTGGATAACTATTGGCGCTATTGCCGGTAAAACAGGATATTCGTTTTCTATTTTTACAACATGAGCTTCGCAATTTTTCCACACATCGCTACTAATGCCACTAATTACTTCTCGAATATTCTCAATGGCCACTGCGCTTAATGTTGGTGACTGATTATATTTTCGCAATCGTTTTTTTTACGGTACCCCAAACCATTGGGGGTACAAAAATTTAAAAAAAAATTGTACAAAATGTACAAATTGTACAATTGTGCAAAAATTTTAAAATTTCGTCCTTTTTCGTGTTATTATTAGGTGCTTTATTTAATATGCGGGAATGATACGACGCATTATCCATAACAATCACTGAATTTGGCGGAATATTGGACAAGAGCTGTTCAACAAACCACTTTTCAAATAAATCGTCATATCTTCGTGATAATTGGCAGAAGACTTTGTTATATTTTTGGCCGACAATAGCAATGCATTAGATACAAAACCATCTTTGCTTCTGGCATGAAGAATAATAACACGTTTTCCTCGTGAACACGGTGTATTTAACGCACACTTGTTTGTGTTGTCAACCCAGCCGTACTTGACAACATCATGCGTATCGAACCAGGTTTCGTCTAAATAGATTATATCTCTGTTTGAATTACGATACTGTTTTATTTTGCTCAAATACTCTCGTCGAAGTTCAACAATACGCCGAGATTCCATTATTACCATTCGATTATCTAATTTCTTATATTTAAATCCACAACTTATCAAAATCTCGCGCAGTGTTTCCAAAGATGTATAATTATATTCAGGGAAATCTCTCAATTTTCACGAATCAGTTCTAAAGTAGGCACTCTATTTTCTTTGTAAAAATTGTAAACTGTTCGCTGAATAACGTCTTTTGCAGCAGTGTCAATCCTACCCAATTTTTTATTTGGTCGCTTTCGTTTTAAGGAATGATCTGTAACAGTGCCTAATTTAATAATTGTATATATCGTCTTATACCCGATTTTTGTTAATACATGAATTCTCGAAACAATTGCATTATCAGCCATCCCAATATTTTCTTTTTTCAAACTTTCATACATATTTAAAACTATTCTTTGGGATTGTACGTGCAAATCTTTATTTTTTAGATAAGTATATCAGGATGCATTCGGAAGTATTAAAACCATCTTTTTTCTTGTTCCAATAGCCTTGGAAATAACGTATGAAACTCGCCATATGCTTCTCTTTCTTAAAAAAAATGGAATTTACTTATTCATTTTATGGCCATCTAATAATATTACGTGTAATATTGGGATTTCGAACAATAGTATTTCGTCTTGGTTTATTTTGGATTCACAACTAGTTACTATTCACGTAATATTGACCGAAAAATGTGCAGTAAGACCACTATTTCGTCAGAGCAAGTCGGCCGATTCCGTCGACCGTATATGATGCACTCAGATCGTAGCCTTAGAACGAAATACTTTCTGTCACGGCAGGGTGCCCTTACAGTACTAGGGCCGTCGAAGAGTTTACGCAACCATCGCTTAAAACAACACTTTCCCCCTGTGCCATAATACTTTGGACAGGGTGGTATTATATGCAGAGTTAGTGAGCGTAGTAGTTGAAAAACAAATTTGAGCATATATTGAGACAATTTGCCAATTTATCATGGTGCGATTTAGTATGTCTGTATATACTTAAACTTATTTTATAGAGAAAGATACCTAATAGCAGATAAATGTTCTAATAAAACAAGATCCTTTTTTTACCAGATTAAAGTTTTTTCATCAGAAAAAAAAGCGAGACAAAGCGATTAAAGTAAAAATTGCAGAGATTTACATTCTTTCTGTTATAGTAACATTGTTTTTGTAAAGTAATACCAGGAGCTATGTTTGTTTATATTATAGTCATTCGTCTTTATTATACCGTATTCTTGCTGTTCAGTGAATACTAATAAATCAATTTATATAATTTTATCACTGAAAAATAGTTAAAAATAGAACCTTTAGAAGTTTTTCTTCTTCTTCTTCTTAACATGCCATACACCAAAGTGCGTAGGCGACTATCTCATTACTAGAATTCTGTTCTTGGCGGCGTGACACAGCTCACCTGTACTGTGTATTCCTGTCCATTCTTTAATATTCCTTAACCAGGATAATTGTTTGCTGCCGGCTCCTCTCCTACCTTCGATCTTCCCTTGTAGGATTAACTGTGGTATTTTATATTTTGCTCCTCTCAATATGTGCCCAAGGTAAACAATCTTGCGTTTTTTAATTAATTCAAAGAGTTCTTTTTCCACGCCGGCTCTCTTAAGGACGTCATAGTTTCGAACTCTATCCACCCAAGGTATGCTCAGCATTCTTCTCAATGACTACATTTCAAATGCTTCAAGTTTGTTTATAGATGTTTTTTTCAAAGTCCACGTTTCCATGCGATAAAGCAAGATGGACCATTTGTAGCACTTGACCATTCTGTAGCGTATTTCGAAAATTAGGTTTTGATTACATAGGAGCGGTCTGAATTTCACGAAAGCTTATCTTGCCATTTGTATTCGGGTTTTTATCTCTTGTTGTGGATCCGATTAGTCATTGATTGTGGTGCCAAGGTATTTAAAAGTTTTCACGCGTTTTATGCGATCGTCACCTATGCATATTAACGGGTTTTCTGGAGGGTTTCTGCTAATGACCATATATTTCGTTTTTAAAATGTTGATTTTGAGGCCATATTTTTTACCTATGCTATTCACCCTATCAAGTAATAACTGCTGATCTTCCAAATTATCAGTTATAATCACTGTGTCGTCCGCATAGTGTAGGTTGCTAATTGGTATGCCGTTCACCTTAATGCCTAATTCCGTGTCTTCTAATGCTTCCAGCAATATATTTTCAACATATAAACTAAAAAGCATCGGAGAGAGTATGCAGTCTTAGCAGACACCTTTTCGGATTTCAAATGCATCCGTATATTGGTCTTGATCAATCCTCATCTTTGCCATTTGGTTTCAGTATAGATTCTGAATAATTCTGATCTCCTTCTGGTCAATGTTGGCCCTATGTAGTAGTTCCATCATGATATCATGTTTAAGATTGTCAAATGCCTTCTCGTAGTCGATAAAGGTGAGGTAGACATCTTTTCGTTGATCTAAACAGTTTTGTATTAAGGTGTTCAAACATAAAATTGCCTCTCTTGTTCCTAGTCCTCCCTTAAAACCGAATTGTGTTGACCCGCTAAGTTCTTCTAGTATCTTGTACATTCTTGAGTGTAATATCCTAAGGAAGAGTTTCAGCAAGTGACTCATTAAACTGATTAAGCGGTGTTTATTGCATTTTGTGGCATTAGCTGTTTTTGGAATCATCACAAAGGATGACTGCAGCCATTCTCGCGGAATGTAACCAGTATCATAAATTCTATTGAACAGCTTTACCAAGATTTCGATGTTCTCCTCGTCTAGTAGTTTTAATGCTTCTATATTAATTTCATCTCGACCTGTTGCTTTATGCATCTTTGTGGTTCTAACTGCATATTCTATTTCACTTCGCATTATTGATGACCCTGATAAGTTTTCGGAAGGAAGTTTGCGCGTTGGTTGTGTTGGTCTTTCGTCATTAAAAAGTCTTTCTGCGTATTCTTTCCACGCCATTGCTATCTCCTCTTCTGACTCTATGTATTCGTTTCTGTCGTTGCGTATTCTTGTTCTGTGGTGGCTTTTTTGTATATTCGATATTTCTTTGATCTTCTTATGTAGTCCAAAGCTATCTCCTTTTTCCTGCAATTGTTCTATTTCGTTGCACCTTTCCACCATCCAACGTTCGTTTGCTTTCTTAACCTTCTGGCGAATTTCTTTGTGTATCTGTTTGTATTTGTCTTAATTACGTTGTTGTTTATGTTGTCTTCGCTCTTCCATTAGATCCATAATTTCGTCCGTCATCCATTCGTTATGCTTTCTCTTTCTGATCTGTGTTTTAACTTCCCTGTTTACTGCTAGAATCGTTCGTTTAATATCATTGACCATCTCTTCGATATCATCATTTTGTTCTATTATTCGCATTCTTTGATTAATTTGATTTGCATAACTCTTCTTCAGATTTTCGTCTCTCATTAGTTCTCTTGTATTTATAGGCGTGCTGGTGTTTGTATTTGTTCTCTTAATTTTTGCTAGTTTTAACCTCACATCTGCTATTAGCGGATTATGATCGGATGCAATATCAGCACCTGGATATGCTGCAATTCTTTTGATCGTTTTAATCGTTTTTGATCGATCAGAAGTTGTTCTGTGTAAATATAATATTAAACCACCAAAACATAAGAAATAAATATATTAATGATCACAAAATACATGTTTAGAATTATGGTTGATCTCACGTAAATCAAACATACTACAAGTTTAATGCTTTAATTTAATCAGTGTTTTTATTTGTTCGATTTATATTGATATAATTTAAATTATGAGATATATTCATTTCCCAATGTATTCATGGATCCAGTCCAAATACGGTTGTACCTTGGTATAAACGTTAGGAAGACCTCCTACAGCACATTGCCTAGGTCCCGCGGATACAATTCCTTCTAAATACCACTGATTAGGAACATCTTTCCTTTTTGACATTAGTGATCCTCCCGAAATAGCTAAAATCAATGATTGGCTTAGATAAATATGAGCAATGTTATAAGTTATTATTGTTATTGTTCTGAAGCTATTTTCTTGTGGCATCTTAGAGCAATTACTATTTTATTGGGAATAAGCCACAATTGAAGTGTAAAATTAAGTTTATAAATTTCCACTTCAGAAATCCTTTTTGTATAAAAAATTTAAACTTCAATTGTAGCTTATTTCCATTAAAATGTACCTACCAGCAAAAATATACACTCAAAAGTAAAATAAACTATGTTTTTTTACTACGCTGCTGTTTGCCAAGTGTTTTTTTGTGGTTTGATTGTATACTACTTAAAAAACTATATTAATATCTGTACTTTTGTACAGATGTACTATCTGTATTTGTGCACCGCAAGTCGACGAACAATATATTAATTTTTTAATCGCATGCCATCCTCTTTTTATCATATGGGCTAAGGAGAAAATGAGGTCAATAGTGAATCGTCCAGTCCGAAGTCCCGCGTGTTCTTCTGATTACACTAAATACTCTTTATTGAGACCCTTTACTATATTTCCGCAAGAAAAAGAAAACAACTGAAATTGGTTAATCTGTAAAAAGATTTTATATTAACCCATTCGCTGGGAGTTGCTTTAAAGCAACATCAAACATGTATGTATTTGGGAGGGGCCTGACGTCATAAAATAACCATAAAAGAGAAGCGACTGTATTAATTCTATCAACCACAATCGCCAACAATCAACTATGCTTATTTCATTTCTGTGTTAAGACCTATTTATTAGTTTGGTGCATATCCTCCTCGAGCCCAAACATGAATTGCAGTGATTATTTTGTTGCCAATCAAAAGAATGTTACAATTTGGGATAACTTATCATAAAAAACAAAAAATAAAAATAAACCCTTTTGGTTTTTTCAAAATTTGTCTTATTACTAATGATACGTTGGGTCTGAACTGACAATAAAAAAATTAATATTCACTTATCATTTTTATTGATGAAATTTAGTAAAACAATTTCTATTGACACTACAACATAAAAAAAACTTTGCAGCGAGCACATTTGACAAACGTCAGGTTGTGGCATCCAGGATACCTGCATTTTGATCTTGATTTTTGACTTGATTCTGGGAGGTGTTTAGATTCCTTTGACCATAAGCGTTTATTAGAGATTGCTGCTGTCTTTTTTCTTTTTCTGGTTACATTCTCATTTTCTTCGTCACTTTCGTTGAATGTGGGTTTACTTATGTTCTTAGAGTACAAGAGCGATCTAGCAAGCAAAAACTTAAATGACAGGTAATCTTGACTATGTTTTTTGGGAGTTTCTGCAGGTAAACACTCTTTCTTGTATTGTAGCCAACTAGCTGCAGCACAAAAATCAATAAAGGGGTAAATACATCGTATTGTCCATTTATTTGTTCTACTGCTCATAGGGTACTTTGACATAATCCTATCCAGCAAATCTACTTCACCCATGCTTTCATTGTAGTGCTTAATCACTGCTGGACGATTTATTCCTATGTATTTTTTATCTTTCACTGATCAACGCCTACACAATCCTAAGGGTTCAGCTCCAAACGCTGATGAAGCCATATATATTGGTTTGGAAGCAAACCATTTTGTAACAGCTATTTTGTTGTCTTTGATAACGGGCATATCGTGGGAGCCTCTTCCTGACTTTCTTAGATCTTTATCTGTCTTAAATGTCACATCAGTTTTTGGTATTCTATTTTTCATTGGTGTTCCTGTTGCATAAAGCTTCCGTGAATGTAATGCATCAATCAATACTTTTGACGTAAAATATCTGTCAATAAAAATAGATACTCCTACTGGCAGAGTATCTTTAAGTTTTAAAATAACCCTTCCCCCGATATTCAGCCGTTCTGGTGTAAGTACCAAGCTGGATTTAATAAATCTGCCATTACTTTCATACATGTGAAAATCAAGTGGAATTCCCCCTCACACAGTCGTCATGACAAAATTCTTCAATCCTACAGGGTTAGGTACAATGATATTGGCAATATCATTTTAAATTCATCTTCTTTTTAAATGTATAATGTATATCTGAATTGTCAATATAAATGAGTCAGATAAAACTAAATTATTAGAGGAATTTTTCACCAAGTAAGAAAAAAACAAAATTTGTTTAATTTACTAATGTTTTGTATTTTAAGAACGATTTTCGGAACTGGAAATTAAAACTTCAATAAACTTACTTTAAGCCTTAATTGTGGCTTATTCCCATTTACATAGTAATTATTTTAAAATGCCACAAGAAAATAGCTTCAGAACAATACTTATTGGAAATTTTAGTTCAAATATTGAATATGAGTAATTCAATTTTTTATTTCTTACCAACACATGAATCGTCAGTTTCTCCACCTGCACATAGCTGATTATTATATATTGGTATACGACTATTAGAATATAGCTTCGAGCATTCCTTATTGGATATTACAGGCAAATCCACTTTAAGTTTTCTGTTTTTGTGTACATCCCAACCAGTTTCTGTCACCCAATCGTCAGCTGCAACCTCCTCGTCAACTTTTGGTAAACATATCGGTTTTATATGCTCTAAAAATATTTAATTATTAAAATAATAAGTTTACTAAAGAAACAAAAAAAATATATAAATATATCGATTGTAAAAACTGAAATTAATGAAAGTTAACATTTGTCGGTGAATGTCAAATTTGTGTCAAATACGTCGGTGAAAGACCAAACATTAGTTATATTTTGTTATATGTATTATATCAAGAGAACTGTAGCAAAGTGACTTGAATACTCTCAAAGTCAGAGAATTGGCATATAAAATGGCTACTTAAAACAAAATCACTATGCCAGAATTTTGGAAGGCCAACAAATATGCAAGAAAAGTTTGGTTAAGGGCATTTATAAAAAAAGTTCATCATTAGGCCACAGAAGACCAGCAGGATGTTCACTATCAAGGCTTACTTCATTTACGAAACCAAATGGTGACAGATTTGTCTTAAATTTGGAGAAAATATAAGTAAAATATCCATCAATTGTTGAAAATATTTGCATCTACAATTTAGACGAAACTGCTACTACGACTGACCAACGACGATATAAAGTTGTGGCACAAAAAGATGTTAAACAGCTGGACCAGTGCACAACTGCCGAAAGAGGATTATTGGCTACTACTTGTGCAATAATTCGAGCAAATGGAACATTTCTACCTCCGGTCATTGTCCTTCCTCGTAAAAAGTTTGTTACGATTATGCTAAATGCTGCTCCGCCAGAAACATTAGGACTGACTAATCCAAGTGAATTGATGACCGCCGAACTATTCACGTAAGTATGAAATCATTTTATTAAGCATACTAGTGCTAAAAAAGAAACCCGTGTTTATTAATATATGACATTATTATATATGCAAATCCCATATGTCTTTGGAAATAGCAGAAAAAACAAAAGCTAATGGCATAATTATTTTAACCTTACCCCCACATACAATCAATAAGATACAGCCTTTGGACAAATCCGGTTTTTCCTTTAAAAACTATTACAATAGTGCGATTGATTCATTGCTTTTTAACCATCCCGGCGTTCCTATGACACTGTACCAAATAGCAGAATGTGCTGTTATTATCCACTCAAAATCAATGACACTTGAAAATATTATGAACGGCTTCATGTCTACAGGTACCTAGTCTTTTAATAAACGTATTTTAAGTGAAACTGGTTTTCTATTATCATCGATTACTGACAGACAGATTGATGAGTTTGAAAACTATGACAGACAAAAAGCTATGGTTGTACTAAGAGATTCTACCAATCACGAAGAAAATGCATCTGTATCTTTATCTTCAGTTAATATAGATTCTACTTTATATAATACAAACCAAGAATCTGAACCGAACTCATGTCTTGAAATACCTTCTATATCAAAAGTTCTTTTATTATCCGATTCGATATACGGGGTTTTCCTAAAGCAGCTCCCAGAAATAATTAAAATTGTGGACGGAAATCAAGGAAAAATGTCATTTTAACTAGTACACTAGAAACGAAACACCTTCCATATCAAACTATAGGTAGTAAAACCCCCACAACAGCAGCAGTCAAAAAAGTGAAACGAAATATTTGTAAAGCTTTAAGCACAAAAGGCTGTAAAAAGACCGTCCCAGAAAACAGACCAAGTCAGGTGAAGGTAATTCAGAAACGTATTCCAGAGGTTTAAAATTGGCAAACTGTTCAGATGATGAATTAAGTTCTCAAAGTTCTATGGAGTCGAATGCCTTTTCATAATCAACGAAGCCAATATATAAGTTTAAGTGATATTGACTTTCTCTATTAGAGTTCTGTTTGTAAGAAGATGATCCGCTGTACTGTAACCTTTTCGGAATCCTGCCTGCTCTACCGGGTGATAGCTATCGAGCTTCGACGTTAACCTATTAGTTATTACTCTCATAAACAATTTGTACATTTGGGACAGGAGGGAGATTGGCCTATAGTTCTTGAGATCGAGATCTCCCCTGTCTCCCTTTTTGAAGAGAAGTATTGTCAAACTTTCATTCCAATCATCTGGGACTTCTCCTCTGTGAAGACATTCGTTGAAAAGTTTTTTCAATTCTTCGAGAATAATTTCATTCCCGTCCTTAAACATTTCTACAAGTATTCCATCTGGACCCGGAGACTTATTGTTCTTTAGTTGTACTATAGCTTGTTTCATTTCAAAGGATTCTATGTTAGGGAATATTTCTGAGTTGACATTCGTTATCTTTCTCTTAAGGTCTTCTTTTGCAGTATTCGAAATCTCGATATAAATAAAAATAATTATGTAGTTGGAATAACCAAGCAATCGAAGAAACAAAGACAATATTAACAAATAAGATTATATTCTTTATTATGTCTTCTATCTTCAGATGTAAAAAGGCGGATTGTATAAGTTTCTAATGCAACTGATTTTATACCGTATTTTTTTTTGATTTTCACATATTTCAAATGTTTCTGTACATGTTTTTCAATTGTAGTTAATTCGAATATTAGAATATGACAATATATTTATACTAAAAATAAAACTCGTCAACTTGTGCAACTTTCTGTAACCACTTTCTTTTTGGCTTTTCCGTTCTGGGTAAAATTGGTTTTTTGCAAGAATCTCTTTAACGTAGATTTGCTCATTGCACGTTCCATTGAGTTAAGTGTGTAGTTATCGAAGGTATATGTCACGTTACACTTGTTCGCTGTCCTTGTTGGGTTTTACCTATTTGAAGATTGTTTCTTTCTTTTAGTATTATTGATCGTATAGGTTTTGCCCCATACGGAACTAGTATACATTTTACTCCACAAACCACTATCACTCAACAGGTAGGAAATTTTTTAAGATGACGTATGTTACGGCAAAAATTGCATTATTCTGGTAAAAAAAACTTGATTATATTGTTACACCATTATAAAATACCATAATATTTTATTTAATAAAAAGAGTGCATGTAAAAATAAAAAAAAAACACCAACGTTATTCTCTTTGCCAAAGTAGTGTTACACTTCCTTATAATTATTTTATTTGGAAACAACAACATATTTATGAATGTTATCGACTAGGATGTTATACTCACAATCCTTGTTAGGTATATATATATTCGTATGAACTTTACACATTGCAGTTTTACAAACATAGAACATATAAAATAAAAATTATTAAAGTCGGACGTTACAGCCTCGAAGCCAATCTCTTGCCATGGGAGTGAGTTGGTGGATTTCTTGAAGACTGCCAATGAACTTGGTGGCTGATCACTCGAAGACGATGTCGTTAATTGTTTGTTCAACAGTGCTGCATTTGTCACATCCCGGACTGGCATTTATACCCCTCTGGTTCAGAGACTTGTCACAAACTCCATGACAGATTGCACCATTCACGACGACAAAGAGAAAAGCCGTCTGGTTTAATTGTAGGGTTTTTTATGAGATTTATGATATCTGGATTCCATTCGCCTATCCAGTGCTCCTCAGTAGTGAAATCAGCCAATCTTGTAGCAGTTCTAGTAGGTGAATGTCTGGATTTCAGTCTTAACTCTCTTTGGTCTAGCTCAGCTTTGTCAGTATTTATCGGTAGTGCTGGGTTTTGTTGGCATTTTTGAACTAGGGTGTTGAGTGCGTCTAGTCGTCTTTGTGATAACTGTTTAGCCAGACAGGAGCGCAATATTCTGCAGTAGGATATACTTAGGACAGAGCGCTCGTTCTGATGACCTCTGCATTAGACCCCCATGATGTATTTGCTAATTTCTGAATAATGTTATTGCGAGTCTTTATTTTTGCTACAACATTAGATATGCGGACGACACTGAGAATATCGAAAACTCAAAGAAATAACGAGAATCTTCTAATAAACGAAACCAACGTCGAACAAGTGGACAAATATGCATACCTGGGAACAATGATTAACTCCACAAATGATTAAAATCAGGAGATAAAAATAAGAATAGAAAAGGCTAGAGCAAATTTCAACAAAATGAGAAGAGTTCTATGTACCAGTGATTTAAAACTGGAACTAAGAGTTAGGTTGGCGAGGTGCTATGTTTTTTCGACTTTATTTTATGGAATGGAATCTTGGACCTTGAATGCGACATCAATGAAAAAACTGGAATCGTTTGAGCTGTGGGTGTACAGAAGAATTCTGAAAATATCATGGACAGAACACGTCACAAACAAAGAGGTACTGGAAAGGATATACAAAGAAATGGAAATTTTAAATTCAATAAAAACAAGAAAATTAGAATATCTCGGACATATTACACGTGGAGAGAAATACACCTTTCTCCAACTGATTATGCAGGGAAAGATCCAAGGAAAGAGAAGCATAGGGAAGCGTAGAATGTCATGACTGCGCAACCTGAGAGAGTGGTAAGGATGTACATCAAATGAACTTTTCAGAGCAGCCGTCTCAAAAGTAAGAATAGCTATGATGATTGCCGACCTCCGCCGCGGAGATGGCACTTGAAGAAGAAGATTTTTGCTTAAGTGTTTTCCAAATGGTGTTTAAATGTTAGGGTACGATATAGAGCTACACCGAGGTATTTTGTGTTCGAACTGTGCTTTAGAATGATTCCATCACATTCTATGTTTAGTCTGTAATTTGCCTTGTGGTTGTTAAGATGTAAAGCTGTTATTTCAGTCTTCGATGGGTTTGGTTTTGGTGTTTAGATCTGCTTCTATGGTGGTTTCGGCGATTTTTAAGTCTTCTTCTTGGGCACCTAGAGCCATGTCATCGGCATAAATCAATTGCCATTTATTTATAATTTAAAAAAGCATTTATTTTGTAATGAGTTACCATTTGCAAACAGATAGACTTTTAACTTAAACCAATACAAACTTACCATTAAATTCTACATCTTGAGCTAATTTTACTATACCAATATTGTTTTGAGGCATTGGTCCTTCACTTTTAAGTTCTGAGTGGATAAACAGTCTTTCAATAGGTACATCTATATGTTCGTCTTTGCATTGTTTGTGAGGTCTACAGTTATGATCTCCAAGATTAACCATCACTCTAAAAAAAACACTTTAAATTAGATTGTGTAATATTATAGTATAGCATGTATTTGTACAGTGAAAGTAAGTAATACAATATTTCATAAATTGAGGCGGTGGCTAGAATAAGGGCCTATAGACCTATGGGCCGTCTTCCGGAGAACACAGAATTGAACTGTTTATGTTGTTTTCAGTCAGTCTTTCAATTGTTTCTACGATATTACGGTTTTTTACATTGGAACAATACTTTTTTAATGAAGTTTTGGCACAGCTGAGAAAGATTTGTGCCTCTAATCATCTCCGTTTTGGTGAATTTCTGACAATGTGATTGAGGGTATGTTATATTTTAAACTGTAAGTTAATGTGTCAAAAGATGCCAAAAAGAAAATTTTGAACAAAAAAAAGGCAGATATCGAGCACAGTTTTGTTAATTAGCGTTAATTGAATCGGTTATTTTGAAAAGGCCACATCTCCATTAATTTAAAAATCTCTTTTTTCTATAGAACTGGTAAAAAATAAAACAATTTTGGGATTCAAAAATGGTGGTCCATGCATTATAAGAAAACCGTACTCTCCATTGACTCCTATGGGAAAAAACAAACATGAGAAAACAACTTTTCAAATTTCTCAATATAATGAGTTCGAATATGACAACAAAAAACCAGGAATTGTTAAAGTACGCCCATTTATCGATGGACTTATGTTTCATGAATTTTCCTTGGGAAAACCAGCTGGAGTTTGTCCTAGTTTGCCAACAGAGTTTGCTTACACAGAAAAAATCCCTATTTATTCGAAAAAAACGGACAACATCAAAAAACTTGTACAATAAGTGCCAGAAGACAAAATGTTTTTTTATAATGAGCTGATTTTATGGCCTACCACTAATAGTCATGTACCACCAGAGGAAGGTTAGTAAAAAACTATTTCTTAACCTTCAACATGTTTTTTGCTACCTAATAATTTTTTTCTTTAATAATATTGGAGTTTTCTATTATTATTCATAAAATCATCAGTGGTTGTTTGAAAAAGGTCACAACTCCAAAAACTAAATTATTTTTTACAGTGTACCTATGTCTTTTTTATATTGGATTTGTTAATGAAACTTCGTCATGCATCACATTTTAAGACTTTACTCCGAAAAGAGAAAGATATCTTCATTAATACCAAAATGAAACGTTTTTTTTCGTTTCCTGCAAAATTAACATTTCTGGAGTTGTGGCTTTTTCGAAATAACCGATTCAATTAAAGAATGTCATAAACATAAAATTGTACATCACACTACACTACACAAGGACAAAGTTAAAATTTTTTAAAGTGTTTTGGATTGTTGAATAGACCAAAATTGACGAAATAACCCTGAAGATGCTCTAGAAAGTGAAAGTACTTGGGCAAGATTTAATGAATAAAACTGTGCTCGATATCTGCCTTTTATTTGATCAAAGTTCATTTATTTGAACATTCATCCTTATATCAACAAAAGAAAATTGTTCAGAAAGAATATTAGAGAGAAAACGTGGCAAAATCTAAGAGACAAAGTGGACAAAATTTACGGGAAAACCTGTACAGGGTAAGGTATTTTCTGTTGTCCGTAAGTGTTGTGTGAAAAAATGTTTTGCAAGAATAACTTTGCAAGATCAAAAGCGTTTATTTGACTCTTTTTATGATACTGGTTTAAAAAAGAACAAGCATTCTTCTAGTAGGTTGTATGGTATTAGGGGAGCCTCCAGAAAGGTATAAAAGATAGAAAATTCCAAAATTACCAGACAGTATCACTGGAAATACAAGCTTAAAACTTCTGGTTGTGATGTGTCCGTGTGCCGTTTCTTGTTTGTTGACTTATATCAAGTAGGAGTGATGCATGTAGGAATATTACACAAAAAACTTGTTGAGAAGTCTCCACTTGATTAAAAACGTGGAAAACACGGAAAGCAAAGAAAAATTTCAGATAATTTTTATTCTATTGTTTTAGAACATTTTAATGTGAAATCTATTCCACATAAAAAAAGTTATTACGCATCTGGAAAAAAAAACATATTGTACTTCCACAACTCAGACCTAACGATTAAGAACATTTTTGAGCAGTTTCAAAAGTTGTTTAAAGACACTACTGCGAAAAATCCTACCATGAAATACAAGACCTATTTCAAGTTTTTTACAGAAACTAATTTTACGTTTAAAAAACCGAAAATTGACACATGCGATTATTATCGTGAGTGTGAAATCAAACTAGAGAAGAACCGGAATTATGAATGCTGTGTTGACTATAATCTCCATAAAGATAGACTGGAGGCATATTCCAAGCTAAGAAAATGATTACTTAAGAAAGGCAACAGATGATAGAGGCATTCTTATTCTGGAATTTGAGTACGCACAAAATCTACCGTTGCAAAAGCTCACCATTAACAAACAGTTCTTTAAAAATGTTTTATGGATGTACGTATTCAAAATACACGTGCATATTGATGAATCATCATATGTATATTGCTTCATAGCATCTCAATGTAAAAAGAGAGCAAATAGTGTTGCTTTATTCATCTTTGACTGTATTAACAATAAATTAGCAGATTATCCTAATACCAGGCATATTGTTCTTCTATCAGATACAGCTGGAGGCTAAAATAAAAATCAGACTTTATTGCGGTTTTGTTCTTGTATGTCAAAACTATACATAGTCAAAGTGACATATATTTATCCTGTTCGTGGTCACTTCTTTAGTAAGTGCGACAAAAATTTTGGGGTTATTTAATAGGCCTTTAAAAGAGTTTAAGATGTCGAGGAATCCAAAGTCTACCTAGAAAAAAATCGTACAGTGCAGACAAACTCCTTCTTTTTTCTCTCAAACATGACTCCTCTATAGTATATGACTGGGATGCAGCACTTTTTCCTTATTTTTTAAAGCCTGTGAATAAAGATTGTGAGTTTAACAACAGTATCGCGTGCTGAAGTATAAACCTTCATACAATGGGACAATGGCTGCTTCTAAAACCTACTTTGAAGTCTATACCCCTTTTAAATATGCTAACACGTTGCCACTTGACCTTACTCTTACACTTTTGCCTCGAGTTTCTATTGATCAGTCTAAAATAAAAGACGTGAGAGAATTGTTTTAGTAATTAAGAGAAGAAAGTACAAACGTCTACAAACTTTTACCAAGAAAGCACACGGACTGAAAAGTACAATGAGAGTAGTGATGATGACCCAGATGGTGAGGAAATTTAGCATAAATGTATATTAAATATAATGTAGTGTAAACAAAGTTCTCTAGAAGAAGGGCTTGTTTTATTACTCTTCATTTGAAAAGAAAAAAAGGACATACTTTATAAAGGTGTTTCCTATTATACAGTTAGACTTAAAAATGCAAGTGTTGGTTCACCTTAGGCATGGATGTTAAATGTTTGAATGCTTCTTCTTCTTGTTCCTACTTTACAAATAGGCAAAAATGCCTGTTTTACTTCGGTTTTTAGCCTCAATTGACGTTGTCTGACCATCTTTTCCTCGGTCGTCCCAATGATCTTCTTCCATTTGGCGATTTGTCTCTTGCTATTCGTACTATTCTATTTTCTGTCATCCTTTCGATGTGTTGATTTCATCTCGCTCATATTTCCTCACTTCTTACTCTGTCTCTTAGAGTTTGGTTTGATATTTTTCGTAAGACTTTCATTTCTGTTTTTTCTAGTAGTCTTTGTGTTTTCGCCGTATATGCTCTTGTTTCCGCTGTGTACATCATTATCGGTCTTATTGCTGATTTATATATCCTGGTTTTCATTTCCGTTGTGAGGTATTTGTTTCTCCAGATTGTGTTGTTGAGACATCCTGCTGCTGTGTTTGCCATGTTCACTTGTTTTTGTACTTCTTCCACTTTTCCGTAGCTTGACAGTTTTATTCCCAAGTATTCAGTTTCCATCACTTGTTCTATTATTTTGTTATTTACGACTAGTTTACATCTTCTCGGTTCCGCTGATATCACTATCGCTTTAGTTTTCTCTGTTGAGATCTCCATGTTGTATATGAGCGCCGTATCTTCGAATTCTTTAATTAATCTTTGTAGGTCATTATCATTTTCGGCTGTTATTATGGCGTCGTCAGCGTAGCATATTATCCTTATTTCCTTTTCTCCCATTCTATATCCTCTTCTTTTTTTAACTTTCTTTATGATTTCATCCATTATCAGATTAAATATTATTGGGCTCAGCGAATCTCCTTGTCTAATGCCAGTTTCATATTTGATAGGTTGCGATAGTTTTCCGTTACATCTTACCATAGCTATGTTATCTTTATATATATTCTCAATGGTTTTTACTAAATCCAGTGATATTCCCTTTTCATATAATATATGTATCGCGTCGCGAATTCTCACTCTATCAAACGCTTTCTTCAAATATATCAGACACATATATGCTGGTTTGTTGTATTCCAGCGACTTTTCTTTTATTTGTCTTATTACAAAAACAGCATCCGTGCATGATCTTCCTGTCTGAAATCCTTGCTCATCCTCTTTCAGAACTCCGCCTGCATTGCCCACTAGGTGGATCGAGTAGCTTGGTGGGTGATGTTGCCGGTCTCAAACCCGGATAAACGAGGAAGGTTGTAGGGTTAGGTTATCAGCCTGCCATATATAAAAAAAAGCTCAAAGAACCGGTGACGAGCCTCGGACTAGGATGTTTGAATGCTTCTTTCTCAAAATACACTTTTAGCTATCGCCTTAATTAAGTTTTGTTTGGAAAAAAATGCAACACCGATTATTAATCCAATTAAGGTGTGAGGGAACATAATAGGAAGCAAAAAACTCAAAAAGGACTAGGTTAATTAACTTTACATATATTAATAAAAAGTTAGAACAGTTGACTTTATATAGATTCCTTCTCATGTAAGTATTTCCTGAAATAAAGATGCTGCTATAAAATAAATAAGTAGGAAAATATCTGTTTCTGATGCTGACTCACAAAATAATATTAAAGTGCGGAACAGAAGACATAAAACTTTCTATTAAGCCTAAGATCTTGGAAGCCTAGTATAACGAATAGCAAACATCAACTTTTAAACTACGACACATTAATGACACAGTTATAAAAAGGTATAAATATTGGTCTTTAAATAAAAAAAAAAAAACAGTATATTACTAGGGGACCAACTCGACATTTAGTTTTTTTTAATTTTTTTTTTTTTTAGTTTTTAGTTTTTAAAATTTTTATTTTGAGAGAAAAATCAAGAGATCAATACAAACAATATAAGCAAGAATATACATAACATTCATCAATAATAATGCAAGTAAAAAGTGTATTAAATATCAAGAAATATTTAAATTTTTAGTTCATCAAATGTCGACATGGATATCATTTAGCAGTTAATTTTGCATGCTGATCACGAATCCGGTGTCAGATTTGCTCTATCTTGACGTTTTATGCGCGTTTAGAGTCACTTTCGGTGTCGGATTGCAACCGTAAGTACATATTTAGAGTCGTCTCGACGAGACCTTTTGATCCATATATACATTGTGGGGTCTAAAACTTAAAGTAAATTTTAACTTCCGGTCATCTCAAAACCGGAAGTGAATTTTTGTACCAAAAGTATATCTTGACAATCTCATACGTAATACTAATAATATTCCGAAAAAATATTTTAATTATCTAATATGGTTTTTGAGTAAAGTGGTGGACAAGAAAAGGGCTTAGCGTTTTAGTATATAAGATTTTATGTTATATGTTATATTTTAATAATTTACTTACAACTGTCCGAGTCTTCTTTGAGTTTTTTTAGTTAGGCATAGACCTGCTGTTAAAACTATTCTTTTACTAATTAGTGTACCTTCACAAGATGTCTTTGATCTATTGTAATGGAGTCTTGCTGACCAAGGAAATTCTCCATCCAATGTTATTCTTCCACCACTTGGTCTTTCATCAATCCTCTAAAATTAAACAATTTAAGACTAAATTTTATTGTTAAGGATGTTGGAAATTAAAAAATTAACCAATGTGTTATCTGTGTGTGTGTCTTTTAAAGAAAGGCAATAGTAGAAAACTTTCTACAATATAGAAAAAAACTAGCGAAATCTAAGGAGGATCAATATGAATACAACAAACCTACAAACCAAAAACAACAATGTATTTAAAACTCTATTAAACAAATTAAGATACGCTGAGTAGTCACAAAATCGATGAAGCTAAGACTCCATGGATGACAGATGAGATCCTGCAACTAATGGACAAAAGAATCCCCTTATTGTTCAATCTATATTCGGAAGAAATAATTAAAAAATCACTCGAAAATGTAACAATTGGAATAAAAGTCAACGGCAGACCCATCAACAATATCAGATATGCCGATGATACTATACTAATTGCAGAGAATATACAAGATCTACAGACACTTTTAGATGATGTAGGAAATGCTAGTGAGGAAAGCGGACTAACGCTCAATGCTAATAAAACAAAATTTATGACAATTTCCAAAACACAACAACAAGACATTTTAAACATAAGAGGGGTTCCAATAGAAAAAGTAAAAAAATACAGATCTGAGTACAATTATTAATGAAAATAACGAATATACAGAAGAAATAAAAATGAGAATTGGACAAGCTAGAGCAACATTTAATAAGATGAGAAAAGTATTATGCAGTAGAGACCTTAGTTTGCAACTCTAAATAAGAATATTACGTTCATATAATGTGTTTTCGGTGCTGCTGTATGGGGTGGAGGCCTAGACCTTAAAAAAAGAGGTGAACCTACCGAAGAATATTAAAAATAAGTTGGGTAGACCGAATAACAATTGTTGAGGTCCTCAGAAAGATGACAAAGGAAATGGAAATCATGAATACGATTAAGATAAGAAAGTAACAATATCTCGGTCACGTTATGAGAGGGGATAAATATGTGTTGCTACAAACCATAATGCAGGGAAAAATACGGGGAAAACGAAGTATTAGAAGAAGATGCATCTCCTTGCTCAACAATCTGAGAAAGTGGTATAATTGCAGTTCCGTCGACTTGTTCAGAGCTGCAATCTCAAAAGTGAAAATAGCTGTGATGATTACCAACCTCCTTAGAGGAGACGGTACCTAAAGAAGAAAATTTAAAACAAACTACGCAAAAA
This sequence comes from Diabrotica undecimpunctata, assembly GCF_040954645.1. Lineage (NCBI taxonomy): Eukaryota > Metazoa > Arthropoda > Insecta > Coleoptera > Chrysomelidae > Diabrotica > Diabrotica undecimpunctata. The sequence continues at coordinate 149,527,023 of NC_092809.1, forward strand.
AACTACAAGAGTCCAGACTTGAATATCTCCATCAAACACCCAGCCAATACCAAATCCACAAATCAGAAATAAACATCTGAGACTACCTTACTACCGAACTCATAAAAACCATGAAAATAAGAGAGCCTATGAACCAGAAGGAATCCCTGCTGAACTTTTGAAGAATGCAACACCAACGCTTTACGTTAATGACAACGCCTGTAATTCTTTATTATAATCACTTTCATACTCTTCAGTTATAGGATTGCTATAATGGCTCTCTAAACTTTCATGATCTGACTTTAAATAATTTACCTAATCAATATTACTAAGTTGATCGTCGTCCTCATATATTTTTTTTAACTCAGCATAAGTTAGGAAACGTTTACTTGAACTTTATTCCCATTACATGTAACTGAGAAATATTTAGCTAAGAATACCATAAACATTTTGTAACTTATGTTATAATCCAACTCCGCCAGAGTTGTCTGATGGGTGGATTGAGTAGCTTATCGGATGATAATGCTGGTCCCAAGCACGGCCAAAGTAGGAGGTTCCCTAAGGTGAGGTTACCTACCTGGGGTAAACAATCTATACTGGCTCATAGAACTGAAGATACATTCTCGGATACCGGGCGAAACTATCAGATGACGACACGCTATATGACAACGGAAGAACGAATTGGTAAACGAAAACCTAAACACTCCATCACAAGAATCACGTGCTGGAACATAACGTCGTGGAACGAAAGAGACCAGGAGATCATAATAGAAGTGAAGAAACACGATACTGATATCTGCGCAATCTTCGAAACAAAGAAAAAAGGCCAAGGAACATCAAAATATGGAGAGTTTACACTCATATACAGAGGAAAGGCTAAACAAGAAAGAGCACATTTAGAAGTTAGAATTTTGCTGCACGATAAATACACGCAACGCATCGAAGATATCAAATACAAAAACGATAGTTGATTAAGAATCTCTATAAATATGCGTAACATGACACACATCTGATAAGCACATAAGCCCACAGCAGAAACTGAAAATTTCTATCAGCAACTACAAAACACCATAGATAACATAAATGCTACACAAAATTATCGTATTCGGGGATCTTAATGCATGGATCGGAAACAATGTCATACCAGGTATAAAACAAAAGTACAACGAATAAATAAGTTTAAGCCCCTTCTTGTTTAACCTACTCATGGGCAAAATTATAAACAAAATAACATCTCTCAATCTCGGATATAGAATGGGCAACAAAAGAATTGGTATGGTGTGTTACGCAGATGATGTAGCAATTATTGCCGAATCAGAAGATGATCTTTAGAGACAGCTCTTTCAGTTCTTTTAAATAAGCTGCCAACTAATTATGACGATTTCTACCAACACAACAAAATGTATGACAATAGCAAAAGATCCGCTCAGATGTAAGTTAGTGGTTGAGAACAACCTCATAGAACAGGTGATGCAATTCATATATCAGGGCATAGATATATCAAGCACACATGACCCAGTAAAGGATCTAAGGAGTCAGATCAACAAAGCATCCACATTGTCGGGATGTCTGCGGGAGATAGTCTGATCAAATCCGTATATGCGCACAGATAGTAGATAGATAGAATCTACAAGACTTGCATACGACCGATCAAGACATATGGCATAGAAGTGCGCAAAGATACCAACAAAACGAAACAGGTGCTAAGGGTTGCCGAAATGAAAACCCTAAGAACAATAGTGGGCAAAACAAGAAGAGACAGGGTAAGAAATACAAACGTCAGAGAGCAGGGCAAAACTCAAGATATTGTAGGATGGGGAATGCAGCGTAAGAGTATATGGTACAATCATGTAAGACGAATGGATGAGAATAGACTTCCAAAAATTGCCCTAGAAAACAACCCGCCCAGTTCAAGACCTCCCGGAAGACCACCTAAAAGATGGAGGGATAGTTGGCAATCTACCTCCCAGGAAATTAACCAGAGGCAGCTTCGGAATTAAACAGATCAAAAGATCTCCAAGAAGTAAAAGAAGAAGAAGATGTTATAATCCCAGAATTACAACATACGAAACGAAAATTTCCAATCAGATCATGTCCCAGTGATAGTTTATGCCATCAGAATTAGTCGCATGACTCCTCTGGAACTCATACATCTTTTCATTTGTGTTTATATTTTTAAAAGAAAGTACAATAATATGTTATGTATAATGTCGTATGTATGCTGTCAATGATCTTTTTCTTGTAGTGATTATGCACTGTGCAAGAACGCTTAACTGGAAGGATAGATTTTGTCCTATGTAATGTAAAGTAATGAGTTACTGTAAAGCTAATGTAAGAAATGCGCTGTGTTTAGTGTGGCGTAGGCATAGGGACTCGTGGTTGACGTTTCTTATTGTTTTCTATAGAATAGTTCTGCGTGATGCCGATTTTTTTGTTGTACTAGCGATTTAACGGTCTCATAAACCTATTTAATTATTGTTTATTGTTTTATATTCCGATATACTTGTCTAAAAATATGGGTGGTAAGATTTGCCATATATGGTTTTGATATTAATGTTAAGACTGTAAAAACTAAGGACATGTCAAAAGGAAAGGATTTATTGTCGAAAAGTGTAAGAGCTGAATGGGTTAATCGATGCAAAAGAGCCGATAGTTTAAATCCTGATTTTAGTAGAATATGCTCTGTTCTTTTTACAAACAATGACTGTGAAAGAGATCTTCAAAATGAATTATTAGGTAAAACAAAAAAAGCAATAAAATGACTATAATAATTTTTGAATGTAACTTATTTTTGATTTACCTACTAAATGCCTTTTAAAGAAAACTGCAGTTCCAACACTTTGTTGCATCTTGCATCTAATCAATATACTATTAATGAATCTGAAATAATTTTTGAACAAACTGGTGACAGTATAGATTCAATGCCTGAAGTAGATTTTATAGAAAAATACAAGGAATTATTAAACAACTATGAAAAATTAATAGTTGATCATACTAATTTGAAGAAAAAGAGTCAAATGAAAATAAAAAGTTTAACAAGTCAGTCGAGGCTCTAGAAAGCAAAAAATATGAATATTCAGAAAAAATCAAAAAATTTGAAATAGCTGAAAATTCATTAAATAAAGTGTTAACCACAAACCAAATTACACTTCACTCTGAAAAGAAGAAGAGAATTTGTTGAACTACAAAAGAAATATCTAGAGCTTTTACTTTGAGGTAGTACAGTAAGAAAAGTTACCTCTATTTAAAAGATTCTTTGCATTATCCCCTACCTGCTCTATTATCTTTAAGAAAATGGGTTTCCAAGATTAGTGTTAGTGAAGACCTAATTAACCTAGAATATTCTAGTTAAGCGTTCTTGTTGCACACTACTGATTTGAAATTCTGAATATTCGATTTGATAATCGATTCTATTCGATAATCAATTCGACAATCGATTCGATAACCGATTCGATAATCGATTCGATAATAGATTAGATCTGATTAATTTGATTCCATAATCGATTCTGTTCGATTAGACTTAAGAATCGATTCGATTTGATTCGATAATCGATATAATTCGATAATTGATTTAATTCTATCATCGATTAGAATCTATGTTAATTTCCATTTGATTCGATTTGATACGATTCGATACGATTCGATTCGATTAGATTGTGTTTTATTTTATTTTATAAAATATGCAAGAATAAATTTATTTTACATTTAAATTGTGGCTTATTTCCATCAAACAATTTTTGATGGAATTATTTTTTATTTTATTTTATTAAATTTTATTTTATTTTATTAATAAACCCGAATGGCACGGCCTTTACTACTCCATAAAGTGTGTGGTCGCGCGTAGTAATGTGTCGTTACAGTCGTTACAGTTTTTTGTGTCGGTTTTATTTTGTTCAGACCTCAGTGTGATCGACCGATCCGTCGTAGCCTACGATAATAAAATAAATAAAAAAGGAATTGCAAATTAAAAACCGCTGGGCGCTACTCCGGTGCGATTCGAGTACTTAAAGATTTATTTTGTAAAAATATGTTTCCTTACCGAAAATCCACATTGTGTATCAGGAATTATTTGATTTGGTTCAGCTATAACAACTGTAACAAAAATTTATATAATTAAATACAATTTTAAACGAGAAATGTTTTCTTGTATGTTTCAGTAGTGATTTTGGCCTGTAAAAAATGTATGCTGGAGCGAAATAATACTTTCGCTGTATTAATAGTGTATTGATAGATAAACTTAAAAAAGGGACAATGCCAATTGGTCACAATTAACCCTTTAACAACGAAGTTGAATTTTGTTAGGTAAAGTAATATGCGGGGTCCTTTAGTGACCCTACCATTTTGTTACGAAAATGTGTAATTTTTACTAGGTAAATGTTGGTATGTTTTAAGAAAGAAATAAATAAAAAACTTTTTACATATATCTGGGAACTTAATTAACCCATTAAGCGCCGTTGATGCGAAAACGCAACATTTTAAAAGGAATTTTTTTTATACAACTAAATATTTTGTTTTTAGAAAATTCTTTATATGTTTTAATTCCTAAAGGCTTGATGATATTGAAATATATTTTATAGAACAAATATAATTAATTGTTTATCTATTATAAATTAATTTCTTCAGCAGTTTTTTACATGATTCGTCATGACTATATAATCTTCTTGTAGAATTTTCACTTTGCTTATAATATAATGGTTTATATGATTTTTATAAAGCATAAACTACAGATTTAGCAATAACCATACAAAAAAATTAAATAATTTTATCAAGAAAAAGTTACATGCATTCAAACTTATTGTTGCGTTTTCGCATCAACGGCGGAATGTGCTGTCTCTAGGTAATACCACCTACGCTACGTGACAAATCGAGTGTAACCGTATTTGACTAGTTCAGTCTTGTCTAGAGCGTTTTAGTATAAGCATATACAGCAATAATTGTGTTTCTCTGTATTGTTGCGGATAAAACATATATAATGAGTTCTGGCAAAAATAAGTGGAAAGATAATTATGATCGGAATAGCCCTCTTACTATTCAAGAATTGGAAGCTGCTATTGAAGAAATTCAAAATAAGACCGAAATTAATGCTGTTATAATACCACCAGATGTCGATGAGCTTACTGATGAAGAGGAAATAGATGACGATTTATTGGAAGGTATTATACGGTATAATTATATAAGATACTGTTATGTAACTTTTATTTTTTTATTACTTATAGGCCATGATAAGCCTCAAGACACTGCTGGGACATTCGAATTGATGGCTGAGGACAACACAAATGAATTTGAAGATAATTATAATGAACCTTCTACAAGCCAGGCTACTTCAAAGAGAGCAAAATCTGTTCAATATAATCTAAACTGGAGCAAAAGGGACCCCGTATACAGTAATTTTCCGGAATCGCAGGAGCACATTCAAAAACAACGTATAAAGGACATGCTTTATGGTAAATCACCAGTTGAAGTATTTTATAATTTTTTTGACAAGGAATTATTAGACATGATTTTAAAATACACTTTAAAATATGCCAAGGACAACAATAGACATGATTTTTCAATGACAGTGTCTGATTTAAAGAAATTTATTGCTATTTTGATCTTGTCAGGATATCACACGTTGCCACAAATGGAGATGTATTGGAGCAGAGATGAGGACAAGGGAGTACCATTAATTAAAAATTGCATGAGTCGAAATAAGTTTCGCAATATAAAAAAATATATACATGTATGTGATAATGCTCAACTTGACAAGCAAGATAAGTTTGCTAAATTGCGCCCATTATTTGACAAAATATACAAAAGAAATCTGCAGTTTGGTGTATTTTCACAAAATTTATCAGTCGATGAGGAAATGGTTCCTTATTTTGGTAGACACTCCGCTAAAATGTTCATCAAAGGGAAGCCTGTTCGCTTCGGTTTTAAAATTTGGTGTCTTTGTTCTCAAGATGGATATTTGTTTCAGTTAAGTCCATACGCTGGAGCACGAGAACATAAAAGTGATATGGGACTGAGAGCAGATGTTGTTATAGATCTATTAAAAGTTCTTGAATTTCCTTCTCAACACAGAATATTTTTTGACAATTTTTTTTCGTCTTTTAAACTATTTCAAAATCTTACTGAAAATAACATATACGCCACAGGAACTGTGCGGGAAAACAGAATCCAAAAATTTCCTTGTAATAGCCCAAATGATTAAAAAAAAAGGGGGCAGAGGTGCTTTCGATTTTAGATATGATTTAAAATCCAAAATTTGTGTAGTTAAATGGAATGATAATTCAATCGTTATTATGATGTCAAATAATATACCAATAAATCCAATTCAGCAAGTAAAACGGTATGATAGAAAACAACGAAAAGAAGTAAGTGTAGACCAGCCATTTCTAATAAAAGAATACAACAAAAATATGGGGGGTGTTGATTTACACGATAACGGCATAGCCAATTATCGTATAAGAGCAAGAGGAAAGAAATGTTGGTGGCCTCTTTTTATAAATACTATAGACAGTACAATCGTCAATGCATAGAAAATTTATAAATTGGCAAATGACTCTACAATATCGCAATTAGAGTTTCGCTCTTATATTGTTATGGCGCTAATAAAATCAGAAGAAAGTAATTCATTATCAGCCAGCGACGATGAGGGTACATCAGCTCCTAAATACAAAGGACGAGGAAGGCCAACAAAGTCAGAAATACCGAAAGAAATGAAAACTGACAAAGTGAACCACATCGTAATACGCCACCCTGAAAAGTCAAGAAAAAGATGCAGACAATGTAAAAGCCAAACTATATATATGTGTCAGAAGTGCAATGTACATTTACACTCTACATGTTTTGACAGCTTCCATAAATTGTAATATTAGGTTTTATAGTTTTTTTACAAATATTTTATTTAGTTTTACTACTTTTGTATCTTTAATTTTGAAATAAATCTCATAATCCATAAAAGTGTATTTCATTAATTTCTTAACAGATTCCGCCATTGATGCGAAAACGCAACATTATTTTTTTAGAACACCCTGTAACCTAAAAAAAAATTATATCCAGTTTTGTCTTTAAAACACCATAAATAACTAACCCTTATATTATTTTTATAAACAATTTACATATTTCATACCTTGACGGTTAATGGGTTAAAATGAAAAAAAAATAAAAACAAAAAAATTCAAACGATTAAAATGAAACAAAAGTGATTGTCTTCAGTACAATGCGGATTACACTTAATATGCTTGACACTGCTTCAATGTTTTAAGCAGATAAATTTTCTACGGTTAGCAGATTTAAAGTTCATTTTTTATCAAGTGAACGAGGATACAAAGTCCATCTTCCCCGTTTCTTTAGATTTAATGACTCTTTTGGCTTGATTTTCCTGTTCTGGAGTTTTTATTCCACATGCAACAATTGCTCTATAAATGCGAGGATTTCTCTTTATATCTGCCAGTCTCCGTTGCATATTGGGTATAGCTAGCTGGATACTTAGATATATATCGCAATAAGGCCAGCGAGAAGGGCGTTGAGCACATTTGTATTCCCGAATCATTTTATCGGCATTATCAATTGCCTCTTTGGTGGAATTATAGTAATAATATTTGGTATAATAATACCATTTTTAGTTTTCTAATTTCTTTATCAGAAACAGACTTATCCTGATGTTGTGTAGACAGGACATGGACAAGTTAGTTTTTCTTTGGTACATAAGATACCAAGGAAAATTTTTTCGAAAAGGCAAACTCAGACAAGAAAACAGGTAATTTTTTGGAAATATTTTTCTCAGGTTGTGGTCCTGGTTGCTTGCAAGTGTAACTTTACAAATTATTCACATCTGCTAAGGGCCAAATTGTTTCCACATCTACTAGTGACCAAATCTTAACACCATAACTTGCAGGCTTTAAGCTTATACACTGTATGAATAGGCACTTTTCTCTAAAAGCTACCAGCTGATCTTCAACAGTTACTTGATCATAGAGAACAAATGCCTGTTTACAGGCATTTGTTTATGTATTTTTTGGATATAATTACAGAAGTAAGACAAATGCTAGATAAATGGATAAGCAGTAAGTTACTACCTGTTTACAAAAACACGGGAGATAACAATTCATAAACTATGATTCCAAAAATCTATTTATTCACAATTTAAAAAAAATGGGGGAGAATTAGTGGTAGACGTTTACGTGAAAATAGCTCTCGAGAAAATTGTGGTAGCTCAATAAGGAAAGAGTTCGTGGTGAACATGTAAAGATTGTGATAAACAGGTATTAGGATAGATGTGGGAGAGACTGATAGATAGATAGATGTGGGTCCTTGCTTAGTTCTTATTTATTCTTATGAAATTTAAAACTACAGGGTAACATTTCCCAATGCTGAATACATACTGATAATATAGTGTAATAGGAAATACTAAAATGGAGTTACAACTAAAGTGAAATAGTGGAGATTCACTCTTCAGGAAATAGTTATTAAAGGAGTTGGAGTTGGAGTTACTAAAAATAAAATGATAACCTTGGATTGTGAAATGGTCGAGAAAAGTAAAAGCTTTAGGTACCTAGGAACGGTGATCCAGAGTAACGAGGAAATAGATAAGGATGCATTTAGTAGAAATAGAGTCAGATGGATGAAATGAAAGAAAGCTAGTGTTCTGTCGTATGAAATAAAAATTTTAATGAAACCAAATTAAAGACCCATTATTCCATAAGACTAACAAAATGTATGGAACCCAATATAAAGCAGGTAAAAAGAGAGAGAAATATCGAATGCATATGGCAGAAATGAGAATCATTGTAGATACGAGTGAAGTGGCAAAATCTAGATGTGGCACAAATTAATACGAAAATAAGAGAGCATATGTTAAAATAGTTCGGGCATGTTCATTGTCAAAAAATTATTCACAAAATATAAAGAATTGTTGATTTGCAAAATACTGGGAGGAGTAGGGAGAGTACTGAAGTGAGGGAGCGATGTGTATTGCCGCCAATTCTTTTTAATGCCTACTCCGAAGAGATCTTGAAAAACGCTCCTGAGGGTCAACCAGCTGAAATCTTCAGAGACTGGTGACCAGAATAGCAGAGTATGGAAAAGAGTTCGGTCTAACAATCAACATCAAGAAGACGAAATTTATGAGAATATCGAAAACTCAAGGAAATACCGAGAATCATCTAATAAACGGAACCAGTCGAACAAGTGGACAAATATGCATATCTGGGAACAATGATTAACTCCACAAATGATTACATTCAGGAGATCAAAATCAGAAGAGAAAAGTCTAGAGCAAATTTTAACAAAAGAGAAAAGTGCTATGTACAAGAAATTTAAAATTGAAACTAAAAGTTTGGTTGGCGAGGTGCTATATTTTTTCGACCTTGTTTTATGGAATGGAATCTTGGACCTTGAATGCGACATCAATAAAAAAACTGGAATCATTCAAGCTGTGGGTGTATAGAAGAATTCTGAGAATATCGTGGACAGAACACGTCACAAACAAAGAGGTTCTGAGAAGGATGAATAAAAAAATAGAAATTTTAAATACAATTAAAACCAGAAAATTGGAATATCTCGGACATATTACACGTGAAGAAAAATACACCTTGCTCCGACTGATTATGCAGGGAAAGATCCAAGGAAAGAGGGAGACATAGAATGTCATGGCTGCGCAACCTGAGAGAGTGATATGGATGTACATCAAATAAACTTTTTAGAGCAGCCGTCTCAAAAGTCCGAATAGCTATGATGATTGCCGACCTCCGCCGCGGAGATGGCACTTGAAGAAGTGGAAGGGAGGAGTAGGAGAAAAATATTAGTTTAGGAGATTAGTTTTGTTATGACCCAATAGGAAGACCACGAAAACGATGGAACGACAAATTACTGGAGGCACATTGAAAGACAGACAGAGTCATATCTACATAAAAAGAAGAAGAAAAAGAGGCAAACCATTATTTACACATTATATTATCACGTATCATTAATAACTATATAGAGTTATTAATGGAATTTGCCAATATTGGTAAAGAATCTATAAATCCTGAATTTAAAGCATTAATTATACATAGTAATATGAACTTAAAAAAAATATAAATAAATATCTAATACCATAATTAACTTACCAGATATGCAGCGATAAAAAAATATTAAAAGAAAACAAGTAAATGTACACATTCGTTCCATTTTTACAGTGAAATGAATTAAATACTAGACAGCAGAAATTGTGAATCCTGATTTTGCCTCTCATTAATAAGCCATCATTTTGCGATTATGATTATGGCAACAATTGGTCTGATAAACAAAATATCTAATAAATCATACAAAATATACATAATATATAGGTTGTTTACGAGTTTTAACTTAAAAAAATATTTTGACAGGCATGCCACTTTCGGTTATACCAGAAGTGAACAGCAACTTTGCCATTTTAGATAGAATATCCTATATATTATTGTATTTTTAAAGTTTGAGTAAGATTAGAAACAATATTTGTATTTGGTACTATAGGTCATACTTTTACATTTTTTGATTTATTAATCTTTTTTTCAAAAATTTTGACAGATTGGGACAAATATTTTAAAGTTAATACCTCATTCATTTACAAACATACATTAAACTTTTTCACAAAGAGTTAAAAACTTTAACTACAGTAAGTCGATAACAAAGATAAAAGTTGGCGTAGAAAAGATATATGAAAGGATTCTCAAATTTCATGAAGTCTAAAAGTGAGGGTGATCAACTTATTAATATTCCCAATAGTGACATACTGATGTGAATCTTGTACCCTACGATAAGCAGAAAGAAAAGATAGACACCACTGTAATGTTCTGTTGAAGAAGAATGTTACAAATTCCATGGAAATACATGACAAATATTTTAATTTTAAATGAGATAAAAGTCAGCAAACAGCTATTCAGCGAAGTTAATCTTTAACAATTAAAATACTTTGTACATGATATGAGAGCAGACACAGAAAATATAAAAAACCTTATTTATCCAAGGAAAGTAAGACGGCAGAAGAGCACGAGGAAGATCCCCAACAAGATGGATCCATCAAATTACAGGAATAGGCAAAAGACCTATACATGAGTTAATAGAAGTGACCGGATACAGAGATCTTTGGAGACCATTCCACTTCTTCCAGCGGGTCAGGATTGAAGAGAGAGAGAGAGAGAGACAGAGAGAGAGAGAGAGAGAGAGAGACAGAAAGAGAGAGAGATAGAGAGAGTCGATACGAGTGTGACGCGCGTTGGTACATTCGTAATTTTATAATACTGTTTAGGCATGACACACTCATGCCTTGTAATGTTGTGTTGTGTAAAACTAAAATAGAAATAGGCTGGACATAACGAACGTCTTAAGGATGGGCGATGGAATAAAGAAATCGGGAATTAGCGGCCATATGAAGACAAAAGACCACGAGGAAGACCGCAAATGCGCTGGAGCGACTATATTAAAATAACTGCAGGACCAATGTGAAAAAGTCTTACAACAACAGAGATAAATGGCGAGAATTAGGAGAGGTCTATATTCGGCAATCCAATCCGAATAGAGAGAAGGGCTCAAAAAAATAGTCACCGTTTTGGATAATATAAAAACCATATCGCTTTTGAAAGGAAAGAGAACCGTAGAAAGAACGAATTGCTGACCACGGAGGTTTTGTTACCCATGCTTCACAACCCACCAATGTAAATACATTAAAACCGTAATAAAGTGCAAATAGAAATAGCTGTATTTTTCTTGGTGAATATTGTTAAATTAAAGCTTTGTCGATTTTCGCATAGAGAAACGAACCTCTCATGGCGACTCTGCCAGTCCTTTAGACCATAGCCAGTGATTTCAATGATGGGAAACAGTCAAAATAAGGAAAACGAAGAACAGATATTTATAAACCAAATAGGCAACAGTGAAGGCAGCACAGCTAGTACATAAAAAGGTAGAGGAAATATATCGATTCCGGACGTGTTGGGACTAGCGGAGTTCGCTCTAGCCCTTCGATTTGACACGTGGATGGTATGTAGACTATGAGATAAGCAGCTCAAACGCCAAATTCAACAGGACATTGCCAGATCCACGGCATTGCTGAAAGTGGACACTAGATATCCAGAAACCACCCTGTAGATGAACAAAACCAGACATATTGTGATCTATATAGCTATACCTTCTTCTTCTTCTTACGATGCCTATCCGTTCCGGATGTTGGCGATCAACATGGCTATCCCAACTTTGCTTACTGCTATTCTGAATAGTCCGGTTGTCGATGTATTAAACCACTTTCTCAGGTTTTGAAGGCAAGATATTCTTCTTCTCCCTGGTCCTCTCTTTCCAAATACCTTGCCCTGAAGAATGAGTTGCAACAAGCCGTATCTCTGTTCATTCCTCATAACATGGCCAAGATATTCTAGTTTGCGCTCTTTGATGGTGTTAATAATCTCGCATTCCTTGCCTATTCTAATTAGGACCTCAACATTAGTAACACGATCCACCCATGAAATTCTTAAAATACGTCTGTAACACCACATCTCGAATACCTTGATTTTTCCCTAAGAAGCTTCGGAAAGTGTCCAGGCCTCTACTCCGTATAATAACGTAGAAAATACATAGCATCTAAAGAGAGAGATTTTGGTAGCAAGTGATAAATCGTGACTTCTGAAAAGAAACTTCATCATTATGAACGCCGATCTAGCTTTTCCTATGCGTTGTTTTATTTTACTGGAGTGATCCCATTGGATGGTAATGTTGGTACCAAGGTATGTGTAGCTGTCCACTCTGTCAATTGGATGTTGGTTAACCAAAAGCTGTATATTTAATATTTCGCGCTTACTGACTACCATGTACTTTGTTTTCTTCGTATTAAGATCAAGTCCGTGTTCTCTACTTATATCTGATATACGCGACATTATTCTTTGCAAACCGTCCAGACTATCTGCAAAAACTACTGCGTCGTCGGCATATCTAATGTTGTTTAGACGTATTCCGTTGACTAATACGCCTTCTTGTAGTTCGCCTAGCGCTTGCTCGAAGATATATTCAGAGTATATATTAAATAACACCGGGGACAGAATGCATCCTTGCCTCACTCCTCTATCTATGGAGACTACCTCTGTCAATTGGTTATCCACTTTAATATTGGCTGTTTACTTTAGCTATACCTAAAGTTAATATTTTTAAACATTGTGGTTTAAAGTTGAATGTAGTATATTTTGGTATTGTTTTATTTTAGCAGACCGTGTATGAAGATGTCATAATTGTCAAATACCTTTGGTTACTGGTATAGTAATAGAAAGGACTTGTTTAGAATTTAACAACAAAGTTTACAAAAATTTACTTTTAACCGAAGACAAAGTTTACAAAAATTTACTTTTAATACATTTTGGTTCTTGTCAACAAAAGGTTAACAACGTGAAGTGAGTCTATTGTTGATAATAATGATCATACAAATAATTTTCTTGGTTACTATGCTGCTAATCCCAAGATTTAGGTATACGAATGCTATATATTTGGCAAATTTTTAAACACATAAATTTAATCCCTAGTTTTGTACCTAGTTCTAAGTTTAAAGAAAAGGATTTGCTGAATTTGTAACGATAAAAAATCAAGATATGGTGCCAAAAATCAAAATTTACAAAAAACGATATGTTTAATAGGCACAATTCGCCTTACCGGAGCGAAGTAAATCAACATTTAACACGAGTACGTAGTTTTCAGGAGCAATGGGAGTTTAATGTCATTTGTGCGATCACAAACAACCAGATTCTAGCTCTCCACTTTACAATAATAACTTAGATGGTTAAAAATCGCAGTTAAATAATTTTTTATTTTCTAATTACTACTTTTACTTTTACCTTTTTTTAGATAATTAGATTGAGTGTAGATTAAGTGATCCATTTTGAGACCGAAGCTTTTTGAAGTCACCCGTACTGGCACCCGCACATGGTAAGACGCTTTCAGGTTTTATCTATGCTTATTTAAGCGTGGCAGTGCTCGCTATTTCACGGTACTTTCTCTGGATTTTGTAGAATTTTTACGATATACTTTCCTAGATATATCCACGACACCCTCCTGTATCGCCGCTGTTTGGTCGGGGACTGTTTATCTGATATATCAGCTAACTCCTAGATCTAAAGGCCATCCACTATTTATACAAATACCATAAATATCGTTAATAACCTATAGATCAGTCTCAGCTCATTAGGTTCTACGTAAAAACATTGAAATTTGTATATAAGTCAAATGTCCAAATTGCACAAAAAATATTTGGCTGTTATGTGCTCAGAGTTCGATGTAATACTCTATAAGTTTATCATAAGTCTTAATTACTGTATAATCTGCCCTATTTATAAAAAAGGAGACAAACTGTTGTGTCAGAATTATAGAGGCATCTCTTTACTTTGTTAGGGATACAAAATACTCACAAACATCATTAATCGAAGACTCCAACCTCTCACGGAAAAAATAATAGGGGAATATCAAGCAGAGTTTAGGCAAAAGAGATCTACCATTGACCAACTATTTACAGTTAAACAAATACTAGCCAAAGCATGGGAATATGACATGGACGTCATACTATCAAAATTAATACGACTAGTGCAAATAAGAATGACAGAAACAGAAGCACAGGTATGAATTCAGGGACAGATCACTGATGAGTTTACGATAACACAAGGATTGAAACAAGGCGACGGACTGGCTTCAACGCTCTCTAATCTTGTTCTTGAATATGTAATAAGACGGTTGACGGTAAGCGGAAATATCATACTTACAAACAAATCTACCCAATTAGATGCATATTCAGATCATATAAACATAATGAGCAGAACAATGAATGCAGCAGAAGAAACCTACGTTGAGTTGAAACAGAGTGCAGAAACAGTAGGGCTAGCAATAAATACAAATAAAACAAAATTACTCATACAAACCAGATCAGATATACCGGCGCAACAATACTTTATTGACGATATAGAACATGTGAATAGATTCACATACCTAGGAATAGATCTGGCCGCAATCTTTGAAAACAAATCTCCAGGTCTATAAAACAAGAATCAAGCCCATAGTAAGTTATGGTTGTGAAACATGCATTAGATGTGTTTGAAAGAAAAATATTACGTAAAATACTGGGCCCAATAAATGAAAATAACAACTGGCGAATTAGGTATAATAGAGAAATATACGAGCCATATAGCGAACCAACTCTAGCACAATACACTAAACTGCTGAGATTACAGTGGGCAGGGCACGTGATCCACATACATGAGAATAGCATCCCCAGAAAACTACTAAATGCAAGAATGCAGGGAAAAAGACCTGTTGGAAGACCTAAAAAGAGATGGGAAGATGAAGTCGATGAGGATGCCAGGAACTGCCTGGGAACGCGTCCATGGAAAAGGACAGTGGTAAATCGAAATGATTGGAGAAGCTTGTTGAAGGAGGCCAAGGCCCGATTTGGGCTGTAGTGCCATTGGATGTATGGATGGAAGTCTTAATTACTTAATATATATTTGACAACTGTTTGAAATCTCATTTGACAACTTATTTTTGTATACAAAACTTCACATTTTTTTATTTTTTTAGTGGCCATATATTTTCCATATACAGTTTTATTTTCCAATTACAAGTGATATAAATTTTCTCCATAATTTTAAGCTGATATTTCTTCTTCTAAGAAACTCAAAAGCTAAAGAAGGAGCCGATATGAAACGGTGAGTTTCAAAACATTAAGTATCAAGAAAAAATAATTCATAAAAATAAAAGTGACTCGTTAATACTAATAATTAGAAATAATTTATGTTAATCTATAATTAGGAAAGAAATTAAAAACTAATCAGAATCATATACATGTAGACTAGTAATTTTTTCCAAAAATATTTTGAGGAAATTAGGAAATTTTAGCGGATTATATATAAAAGATTGTTATTAGTTTCTAAAATAAATAAGAGAATCATCCACTTTAATTAACATAATATATATATACAGGGTGAACCAAAAGACTGAAAACGCTTAATTATCTCTTCAATGGATTGTCCGAATTAAATAAAAACACAGAGATGTCTATTTTGCAACACGAATATTTGAAATTTAATGGTTCTAACGTTGCCGTATTTACCATTTCTTCGATATCATTAGTCATTTTAGGTATTTTAAATACAACATCCTGTATATTCCAACTTTAATAAAATCTACACTTTAATACAAGTTCAACTGTATAAAATACTTTCGATTTTGTTTAGTATGAAACATCTTAAACATAAGACTAGAAACGCCTCATCGTCAACCATCGCCATCGTCAGGGAAATGTCTGATCGAAATAATGCCGAACATTTACACCAATAAGAGCTGGAGTTGCGTCTTACTAAAACCATACCTTTACTAAACATATAAAAATGAGAATCAGAAGACGTCAAAGAAAAACTGAAACAAGCATTAATGCAAATCTAGAATCCACACCGGAATCAATTATTGATGGTGATGTAGAACAACAGTGGCAATTCTTTAAAAATGCAATTATCGAATCAAGTCGCGGAGAACTCACAACAACCAGATGCAAGAAAGGAGATTGGATGATAGAAGAAATCTTCGAAATGATGAAGGACAGAAGAAGGCAAACGAATATCAACATAACTCAGTACCAACAGCTGCATAATCAAATAAGAAGAAAAATGAGAGAAGCTAAACAGACTTATTTCGCTATAAAATGCCAAGAAAACAAAAAACCTCAAGCATACTATTGGACAAACAAGGAAGCATTTTAGTGGAGACAACAAAAATTAGGAAGAGGGAAAGAATACATAGATGAATTATTCCATGACCAGAGACAGGAAAATATATATGAAGATATTTAGAGTAAAGACGAGGGACCCAAAATAACAAAGTCAGAATTTTTGCATGCAGTAATGTCCATGAAAAATAATAAAGCTGCTGGTCCAGATAAAATATCAAGTTAATTGCTAAAACTGGTCAATGAAAAAAATAAAGATCTTTTAGTCTTATTACTGAACACAATCTATTCCACAGGAATCATTTCACGTGAAATTCTGACATCAACATCTATTTGTCTACCAAAGAAAGTAAATGCCAAAGATTGTAGTGATTATCGAACGATCAGTCTAATGTCACATACCTTAAAAACCCTGCTAAAAATCATCCATAATAGAATACACGCTAAGCTGGAGATAAATATTAGTGATTCCCAGTTTGGATTTCAGAATGTAGTGGTCACAAGAGAGGCACTATTTTCTCTTAACGTGCTGACCCAAAAATGTTTGGATGTTAATCGAGATCTTTATGTATGCTTGACAGACTACAACAATGGATTCGATAAGGTAAAACATGACCAATTTATAGAAGTACTAAAAAACAAGAATCTGGATGTGAGGGTTGTTACATTGATATCAAATTTATACTACAGCCAACGATCAAATGTGAAAATTGGAAGAGAAGTGTTAGAAGAAGTGGAGATAAGGAGAGGGGTCAGGCAAGGTTGAATACTGTTGCCGTTATTGTTTAATGCTTATTCTGAAGAAATCATACAGGGAGCTTTTGGTAAACGAGACAGTCGGCATAAAAGTGAACGGAAGTTCAATTAACAACATAGGTACACCGACGATACAGTCATAATAGCCAACAACTTGGAAGACTTGGAAGAATAATGAACAAAATATTAAGATATAGTGGATAATACGGACTCTCTCTTAACATAAAAAAACCAAATTCATGAAAATTAGCAAAAACAATAACACAAATTAAATATTAAGGGTAGGCGGCCAGTAGATTGAGAGAGTAAAAAGATATACTTACTTGGGAACGATATTCACAGAAAATAACGATTATACTGCAGAAATAAGAGTCAGAATTGAAAAAGCACGTGCAAACTTCGTGAAAATGAAAAAGATTTTGCTATATACAGAGTATACTCTACTATGGACCCCTTAAATATAGTTAGAATAACTTTGAATTAAATCTTTGATATTAAAAAACTGGGATGTTTAAGTTATAATCGGAATTGGCCACATGGTAATTTAGGACTACACTGGGGTTGCTGGTCCTTAGATGAAGTGTCTGTGAGGACTAGGACTTGTTAATAGAAACTGATTAAAATGACATATTAGGACGGAAGTCTGAATAAAGCAATCAATGTTGCCGAAGATCTGTGCCTAAATGTGACTGTAGCCAAAATTATGTATGATTAAATATGTTAAAATTTGATTATTTGATTACACCATTAAATCAGATATGTGTATAGATATGGCTGCCTACCTACAGTCATAACTTTTATCAATCTTTAATCCACCCACAATAGTACCTAGTTCACATTTTTTCCAACAAACTTTCAGGGTAAATCACACTGTAATTAAAAGGTATTCCAACTACATTTAAAGTATTTTAACCACATATTAAGTGGTTTCAAACATGTAAATCTAGTTAGTAATAAACCACATTCTTGTAATAACCTTGGTCACAATTTTAACTTTCACGTTAGCTATAATGAAAGTGGTAATACTTATTTTAGAATAGCACTGATGATAGTTATTCTGAAAACGTTGATGTAAACATACTGTGATGTAGCCCAATAGGGTTTTCAATTAGTATACCCTTTATCGAGAAATTAAAAAAAAAAAAAATTTGTGATACACGGTATACAGCCAACTACAGGAATTCAGTTTCATTCTGAAAATGTCTTTCTTCTAAGATCGAATTTTTGTTAGAGTCAATCTCATATCCAGTATCACTTTTTGAGATTAAAACATCCAGGAAAGGTAGTGTGTTATCATATTCCTTGTACATGGTAAATGTTATTGCCTCTTCTTTATCGTTTATATCATTCAGAAATGTGTCCAACAACTGTGATCCGTGAGACCATATTTAAAGTAGATTATTTACATATCTCTACCATACTGTAGGTTTTAAATTTTATTTAGAACGATTTCTGAAAAGGAAATCAAAGCGTCAAATAAACTTATTTTGAACTTAAATTGTGACTTACTTCCAAAAACATAATAAAATGTCTTCTAAACTTTGGGATAGTTATTTTGGGTTGTTTCTGGCGAGCTCTTTTAATTTTTGGGCATCTCTTGTTTATTTTCACACCGTCTAATTTCATTAGATTCTTGTAAATGATATTGTGTTTTCGGTACAAATGATAATCACTCAAAATCACAGCTTCCCAATATTAATGCAGTATTTTTTGCTATTGTTTCTACTGCTATTTGTAAATCTTCGTAAAATTGCGGTATGTCTTCTTTTGACTCAAAGTTCTCGAGTCTGTAGACACTTATTGAATTTAATTTTTAGTTTTCGTTTTTTATCGATACCATTTTAATTCTTTTAAAAATTCAGTCTAAACTTAATCTAGACTCCCATTGTTGTTTGTCCATTTTTCATACAATAATGTAGATACATCTTTTTTTAGTATATCGTTCTTAGGGACGTTTATACCAGTCATTGCTATGGTTTGTCTTTTTTTTCTTGTATTGGTTGGTTCCATAATCAAATTGCCTTACACAGGGTCCATCCTCTTTTATACTAAATTAGAATGGAAAAACCCATATCACCCAAGTTTATATATTATTTACTTAAGGTAATTATTGTTAACTAATATTATATTAGTAGTTTAATAATATATTATATTATAGTCAAGAGCAGTTCGGGTTCCGGAGATGCCTTGGAACTAGAGAAGCACTATTTTCTATGCAAACACTCCTTCAACGATGTTGGGAGGTAAGAAAACCCGTATATATCTGCTTCATTGATTTTGAAAAGGCATTTGATCGCGTTCAGCATACCAGACTAATTACCGCCTTGCAGAGCATCAAACTAGATGAGAAAGACATCGAACTTATTGCCAAACTTTACTGGAACCAAGCAGCCATTATTAATACCAACAACAGAGAATCAAAGCCAATCAGTATTAAACGAGGCGTAAGACAGGGTTGTGTACTGTCTCCCACCCTCTTTAACGTGTATTCTGAGAATCTATTTAGGGAAGCTTTAAAAGATCAAAAAGAAATTATCATAGGAGGAGAAATAATTAACGATATACGGTACGCCGATGATACTATGATTCTAGCTGAAAACATCGACGATCTGCAGGAGCTAATTAATAGAGTTGACATGGAATGCACAAATTGGGGACTGTCGATAAATATCGATAAAACTAAATACATAGTGACCAGTAAAGTGGATATCGGCGCAACCCAACTAATATTAAACCAACAACTGCTGCAGAGAGTTCAGAGATTCAAATACCTTGGATGTTGGATTACCCAAAATCTGGATCCATCCTTCGAAATTCGATATGGAATTGAACAGGCAAGAAACTCATTTCAAAAATGCAAGCCTCTATTATCCAATAATTCATTAAATTTGGAAATCCGTGAAAAGTTTACAAGATGTTACGTGTGGTCTGTACTTTTGTATGGATGTGAAACTTGGACTTTAAACGCCGATATTATGAATAAAATCGAGGCGTTTGAGATGTGGTTGTATCGAAGGATACTAAAAATTCCATGGACTAGCAGAACTAGAAACGAAGAAGTTCTTCGAAGAATGGGACATCAACGAACTCTATTAAATATTATTAAGAGGCGTAAACTAGAATATCTTGGACATATGATCAGAGGACCAAGATATGAGTTCCTTCGGCTAATTCTCAACGGTAAAATCGAAGAAAAGAAATGGATAGGATCGAACAAATACACCTCATACTTAAATTTCTTCTTAGTTTATTTAATAGTTTGAATTTATTATATTAATACAATATTGTTTACAATCTTTAATATTAGACTTAAATTTATATTTATACAACTAAATAACTTACAAGGAACAAGGAGCTTACGTTAAAAGCAAAACGTAATTTAGGTAGTTGTGTTTGTATATTCAGAAAATACAGAAAGTTTCTTTAGTACCAGCAAACTACTACTTAGGGATGGGAAAAACCTACCGGTTTTAACCGAAAACCGGTTTTTTTACATCGCAATAACCGGTTTTATCGGTTGTTTTTTGTCCCAGTTTTAACCGGTTTTTTATTTTTAAAGTAAAAACCGGTTATTAGGTTTTTACGGTGATTAGGATTAGGTTAGGTATTATTTTGGATCCCAATCATAATTATTATTCTTAAGTAATTATTAAAAACAAAACCATAATTCAAATTTTATTTTATTTTATTAATACTTTTATAATATTTCGTTGAAAAGGTATTTGTAATCATAATATTTACATAAGAAGTGATCTGGTACATCATCTATTTTTTACACTTGACTCTTGACATTGAAAGTGAGTGAATGGGTTTCTCTGATTACCAAAAGTAATGTTTTGACTATGAATATCGAATTAGGTACCGATTACGAATACGAATCTCCAAGGATTTCCTTAGGTTTTCAAAAGATACACCCATACAGGAAGTATTAAATGAGTTAAAATGTACCTATTATACAAATATACAAACGTGTTAAAAGTAATACATGATAATTTTTTTTTTGATGGTAGTAAAAATAAAAGATGAATTGCATTATCCAATTTATTTTTAAGTAAAATATTTATGTTGATATTATTTTTTTTAAATCCCATTTGAAAGAATCTGGGAAATTTTTTATAAGTTAAAATGGTTAGGGTAACAGGAAACAGGGAAACAGGAGAGAATCTCTCTCCTGTTACCGACTATAAACTGTTTGTCCTTGTTTAGTGTAGTGTTATGTACAATTTTATGTTTAATTTTATGTTTACGACATTCTACGATTGTTGGATAGCCCAAATTTGACGAAATGCCCCTGAAGATGCTCTAGGAGGCGAAAGTACTTGGGCAAGATTTAATTAATAAAACTGTGCTCT
Organism: Diabrotica undecimpunctata; assembly: GCF_040954645.1. Lineage (NCBI taxonomy): Eukaryota > Metazoa > Arthropoda > Insecta > Coleoptera > Chrysomelidae > Diabrotica > Diabrotica undecimpunctata. The sequence goes on from NC_092809.1 coordinate 149,548,800, forward strand.
ATATCTGCCTTTCATTTTATCAAAGTTAATTTATTTGAGCATTCAACCTTATATCAATTTATATCCAATTTAGGCTCGGAAGTTAGGACGTACCTTACTGAAATCGGAAAACTTTCTCCTTCCAGAATGAAGAAGCCAAAGTGAGTTTAAAATCAAACCGTCTTTGGTCTTCAGTGATTCAAGTTCAAGTTCTCAGGACACACGAATTCAAAGTTCTTTTCCAAATAAACTGACTCTATATCTGCAGCAGCCTTTGCTGCCGAGATTAAGTGATCCGTTTTCATTCTGGGAGCAGAACAGAACCTGTATGCCAGGCTTGGCTTTTACATATAGCTAAAAAAATGTCGTTGTTGGGAAGTTTGGTGGCATCATTGAATGATATTGTGTCAGATGAGAGAAGCCGCTTAACCGATCAACATATAATATGAACGAGTTTTTCTCAATAGGCTTCATAAAAAATACTGGCCAACACAATGCTAAATGCTTTTTTACTTAAAATATTACTTCATTCTTTATACTTATATTATACTTTTATTGTATATTATTGCAATATGTATAATATATTAATATTACGCTATATTATATTTAATAATAATCAATAAATATATAATAATAATAAAATAATAAATAAATATAATAATTAATAGAATAAAATGGTTTTATTAAAAATTGGGTTTTATTTATATTGATATTGATGTTCTTCCTATAGTACCTTCTAATTTTGATCATATTGATATCGAGTCGAATGAAGTATCGCAAACCAAAGTGCATTGTAAATGTAACTTTGTAACCTATTGGATTAAAAAAACCGAAAACCGGTATTTGCCTGCTTAAATTATAAAATTTAGTATTTTACTGTGTTAACTCTATAAAACAGTTCTTTCTTTTTTGATTCTTTCTTCATTTTAATACAACTGGGCACAGCAAAAAATTGTTTGCAACTAAGCGTTTAATAGAGTGGCATTTACTAATTTTTGATGGTCTGGTGTATCCATCGTAAGTACGGTTCCACTCTAGTAAAGACAATTGGTATATCTTTACTACAGCCAGTTGGTCCAAAATAATTAATACCCTCCAACAGCCACTGTTTCCCTGGTTGCCTCAATCTGACTAATGAATCACCAGTAGAGCCTAAAAACAGAGATTATGTAGTTAATATGTTTTTTACTAGATCTGAATAAGTAATAAGAAGTATTATATTTTATTAGATATAAATACTCGGGTAAAAATAAAGATGTTCCCAATTTTTGAAGTTATTACTTCTTCTCGTTCAGTTTGATGTTTTACAAAGGCCCAAAATAATATGGCGTGAAGCGAAGTACCTTGCAGTATACCTCTTAATTTGATTACTTCCGGTAAGTATTTATTTTTAAGTTAAAGAGAAAAGTAATATTTTCTAATCTAAAAATTGTCATTACAGGGTGAGTCATAACTATTGGGTCATATACTAATGACAGGTTATTTGGACCAAAATATGGCTATTGGGCCAAATATGCCTAAATAAAATGTTGCTGAGAAAAAAGATACAGGGTGTTAAAGTTAATTTTTGTTTTTCGTTTTTTGCTAATAGTTTGCCTGTATATTTATAAATTGCTATCAACATTGGCACAGAGGCATAATCTTAGACAAGAAATAGTATTTTATTTACAATTTCACTATCAAATACCAAACTAATAAACAAAGTTGCAACTAACGTAAGGTTTCCGTTTTGACGATAAATCAAAACTAAACACACTTTAACTTAAAAAAACTCACAAAAACTCAAACTAAATGTTCTACGACTAGATGTTCTATGGTCTCCTCCGATTTCTATGCCTTTTCTAATTCTTTTTATAAAGGATTTTCGGACGCTAAAAAAATATTATTCTGTCTCCTTATAAGATTAGCTGCATTTTGAATGTATCTCCAAAGTTCGTCTCGTGTATTAATTTCATTAACATAAACTAAGGACTTCATATGTCCCCAAAAATAAAAATCTAGCGGGTTGTACTCAAGACTTGAGTGTGGCCATTGAAAATCACTGACTCTGCCAATCCATACTCGAGGAAATACGTCATTAACATGATTTCTAACAGCTAATGAAAAATGAGGTGGCGCTCCATCCTGCATAAACCACATTTTTCTTCTTACATCCAGTGACAGATCATCTAAAATATCACTAAGAGTATTTTACAAAAAGAGTAAATAAGAATCTCCATTTAAATTCGGAGGAAGAACATAAGGCCCTAGTAGTTGGTCGCCTATAATGCCACACCAAATATTCAATTTAAACTCATGCTGAAAATGTCTAGCTTTAATAGCATGCAGGTTTTCTTCTTCCCAATAATGACTATTTCGCCAATTAAAAACCCCTCGTCTGGTAAAAGTTGCTTCGTCGGTGAACATAATATTCTTAATAAAGTGTCTGTCATTGCGATGTTTATTCAGAATACGTTGGCAAAACTGTAACCGTCGTGGAAGATCTGTTGGAAGTAAATTTTGAACAGGAGTGAAGTGGTAAGGATGGAGGTTCTCTTTTTTTAGAATTCTAACAATAGACGACTGACTTACTCCTGTTACTGCTGATAGATGTCGTGAACTTATTTCAGGATTTTCATTTATCTGAAACCAAAAGTTCATCTTCTTGATTAGGTGTGATTTGTTTCGGTCGACCACCCCGATTTTTAGTGTGAAATGACCCAGTTTCACCTAAACTACGATATAATCTTTCAAAAGTTTTGTAATTTGATTGCCTTCTGTTTGCGTATAACATTCCATAACTTCTGGCTGCTGATCGACCGCAAAAATTTTCTTGTGCGTATACGCAAATCATATCTCGCATTTCTTCATTAGTAAAATGATTGTGACGAGGCATTTCAATCAAAAAAAGTAACGATTACTTTTAAAAAATGCAACATTACACTACACTGTCACAACAAAAATAATTTACTCTGAACAAATGACATTTACCAACAACAATTATCTGACAGTTCAAAGCATACTTTTTATAAATAAAATAATATTTGAAATCCTTTTTTAAGACTCTAAGCAGTTTGACTGCGTTTTTATCGAAAACGGTTGAAATTATCATGTTTAAACAAGAGTACCAATTTTACGTAAAAATGATGTTTACGTCATATTTTCTAATAAAAATTACTAAAAAGTTTCACCAGAAAAAGTTTAGACTCAATTTGTTCATTAGGAATGATCCACGTGGCGACCTCTATGACAAAACATAAAATTGTAAATAAAATACTATTTCTTGTCTAAGATTATGCCTCTGTGCCAATTTTGATAGCAATTTATAAATATACAGGGAAACTATTAGCAAAAAACGAAAAACAAAAATTAACTTTTCTCAGCAACATTTTATTAAGGCATATTTTGCCCAATAGCCATATTTTGGTGCAAATAACCTGTCCTTAGTCTATGTCCCAATAGTTATGACTCACCCTGTATACTACATGAGTCTGGCTATAGTTCAGTCGAACGGAAACGTATTTGTATATTTTGTAGCATTTCTAAATTCTTTGGATATGTATTGAAATCCCCCTGTATTTGATAAAGTATCAAAGAATAATCTTAGTGAATTTCATTTCCCATTCGTACGTATTAAAACACCGAATTTTTCCAATTCATCTTTACGTCGCCGAAGTTAATGTAAACCATTTTTAGAGTTGTTTATATTTCTTGTGTATTATTTTCCTTGATCGAAACCGCTTTTAGGATATTCTGCGTTTCAAATAAATATTCCAGTTTATATGTTTTGTTTATGCTAAGATTGTGCGAATGAATTTTAAAGATAATTTCGTCATTCTTACTTGAGTCGCTGTAAAAGACAGTCCGCTTAGGTGTGGATCCAAATTTATTCATCTAATTTGTAAAGTTTTCTGTTTTTGCCCCTTTTCATAGAAATCTTCGTCTTACGTTATGGAAAATAATTTTATTAGCAGTTAATAGTAGCAATTTAATGTGTATGCAGTCTAATTCTACCTGTTCCTGTTTTTTAAGAGGCAGAGTCCAAAGTTTTGTGTTCAGTGTCGGCTTCGGCCTCAAACGGTCGATCCAATTCGCAGTGTGAGATGCAGTCCTTCTGTTCGTGTGTTCGTGTCCAGAGAGTTCAACTCCAGTTTCCAACCTCAGAACTTAAAGTTATAAAGTGAAATCCAGGTAACTTTTTGTGTATAAATTTCAACGTAATGTAGACATTTTTTTTAAATAACAATAATTGCTTTCATACAAGATAAAAAATTGTAATATTCAAAATTGTAAATTTTAGGATTTGACTTTAGCTGTCATTTTAATTTTTCTGTTTTAAATTTAATGTTAACATAGGACAGCTCGCTTTATTATTTTTTTTTACTTTAAAAGTTTGTTTTATTTTTAAACAAGGTTAACCTCCAAGCAATTTTGTAAGTTTTGTAGCAACAGAGTTTGTAAACGGCTAGGACACATGTCTCGAAGTGGCGTCCTTTTTAAATTACTAGAGGTGTTTCCTGTTTCCTTTATGTGTTTTGTTTTATTTGTCCCAAGCGATTCATGACGTTTTGTTTCATATTTTTGTAGTTGTCCCATTCCAAACCCCTTGTCATTTACTTATCCATGACCTTAGCTCCCCTAACAAACCCTGAGTGCCGTCCGCATAAGTTTCGATTTGTTTTAATTGCCCTGTCTTCGCCCCCAGTAATTTCTATCCCCAATATTCTACCCCTCATAATCTTACCCTATGGTAGGTAAAATATTTTCGTTACAATTTTTGAGATTATTTATTAGTAATATTTTTTAGATATGCCTGGAGCCTCTTACATATGTTCAAGAGGTAAAATTATAAATGCATGTTTGTTAATCAGTTACTATTAAATAATTATTTTTTAAGAGAGTTGCCGCTGCTTTAAAAATATCACGGCTGACAATATACTCGATAAAAAACGAATCGATAAGCATTCATTGAGCAAACTAGTATTGCTGCTGTAAGAACCAGGGAATCGCCCTATTTTATCACATTGCCAGCTTTAATAGGGTCAGTTAGGTCTTCTACTTTTACTTTTATTGTGTTGTTTTGGTAGATATTTTCGATTGTTTTCATATTCCTGAATGTATCTTCCTTGCGTACAATAAGTGGAAAGGGTCTTTTAATTTGACAAATGATTTGTGCCAGTTTGTTTTGTTCTAATGATTTTTCTTGCACTTGCCTCATTATAACTATGGCGTCGGTGTATGATTTGTGCCAGTTTGTTTTGTTCTAATGATTTTTCTTGCACTTGCCTCATTATAACTATGGCGTCGGTGTATGATCTTTCCGACCTAAAACCTTGTTGTTCTTCTGCTAGTGTTATAATTTTATTTACTTTATTTATTATCACTTTGGTTGTTTTTAATAATTTTAGTGTTGTGTTTAATAAATTAATTCATCTTTACTTTTATAGGTCTGATTTGTCTCCCTTTTTGGAAAGAAGTATTAGGATGCTTAATCTCCATTCTTGAAGAATTCTGTTTTCTTCTGTTATTTTTTGGATTAGTTTTAGTGGTTGTTTCGTGAGATCTGGTCTTCTATACTTGGTTCTACTAGGTTTTCTTTCGGTATTTTGTCCTCTTCGGGTGATTTTCTGTTTTTTAATTTCCTTAATGCTTTCTTTACCCCTAGGTTGTTTAATGACTACGTTAATCTGGCTACCATTAATGTAGTTACCTGCCTCTTGTTGCTAAATCTAGCTACCAACCATCTATGACCAGGTTCCAAAAGAGACGAGATCAGGTTCCTCCCTCCGAAAAGCCTCTGGCTAATTGTGCAGACAGTATCTCCCAGTACCATTGTGTATATTACACAGCTACTTCGTATGCTGTCTATCCATCTGCAGCTCGTTTCGTATATTCCTTTTCGACAGATTGTCCTTGTAACATTCGCATTATATTCAATGATCAATGCAGTCCATTTTTGCTGAAATATTTTATCAGCCGTTTTCCAATCAACTTCCTTAGTGGTAGTTGTTCGAGATCATCATAATAGAGGCATACTTATTCGAGAATTATCTCCTTCATATTTCCTCCTATTACTATCTTTACCATCGTGAAATCCCTGAAACAAAGATGTCGTTTGACCATTATACAGGTTCTCACGATTTAGCAGATCGGTTATATTATATACAGTAGGTGTAGATGTCTTCGACTTTGATGAGATCGAAAGCCTTTGTCAGGTCTATAAAACATATATGCTAGTTTATTATACTCGATGGCCTTTTCTGTGATTTACCTTAGCACAAAATACGGCGTCTACTCAGCATCTTCCGGGTCTGAATGTTGTTCATCTGATAAAGTTGTTATTTTCGATTTTGTTGGTTAGGACTTTTGTGGTAAGCTTAAGTGCGGTGTTTAGTAGATTTATGTTATGGCGAGCACGCCACTGTGTGTGTGTGTGTTTTATCTCAATATTCAGACTACTTAGAAGATGATAAACATCCACGATGAGTATCTCGAGGTGTTTACGATATTATCAAGAACTATGAGAGGTTTTTAGGATAGTTTGTAATTCTTAAGTTAGTATAGTTTTATACCCTAAACTTGTTAACATCTAAATAAATTTGTGCATTTCATTCAGAGTTACGTTATTTAATTCTCCAACGAACACACATCATTTTATAGAGAATAAAAGTAGCGCAGTCAGTAGAATTTCCAATTAGAAAAAGTAAAGCCTTTTTTAATCGATTTTTATCGTTAATTGGAAAATTGGAGAATTAGTGACTTAGTATTTGAGTTCCGAGTGTAAGGCCACGAGGAAGGAAAACTGAATGAACCCGTAAGCAACTTCGAAGAATTCCAAGTGTAAGGCCACTTGTTGTGTAAAGCCACAAAGTAATTCGGAAGTTCTGGGGAGGCGCAACTAGCAACTTCGTGAAATCTTCTCAACCAGCTTTGGTGAAAAGCCACTCGACCCTGGAAACGGTGAAGTATTTCCACAGAAGAAGCAACATCTTGGCTACCATTCCGACTACATACAATTTAGAATTTCGACCAGTTCCAGTGTAAACCCAGTTGATCCAGAAGGTACAACGTTCCTTACCCCTTCTCTACCCGTTCCAGTGTAAATCCACTTGATCTGAGACGCTGCAACGTTTTCGACCAGTTCCGGTGTAAAGCCACGTTCTCACGGAAATACTTGAGGTTAGTCGAATTATATTAATTTTTTATTTGTTTTCATTTTTTTATTTACTCTGTTTCGCAATTTTCAAACTTTTAAGCTATCATATCTAGTATTTGCATTTTTTTTAATTGTTTAATTTATTTTTGATAATACAATGGCAACTAACGACGTAACAGCAACTACGCCAATAATTTCCGCTACCACTTCTAATAATTATATTAATTGTGACAAAGCTATCAAGCTTATAAATGTTTTTGATGGGTCCTCTTCAAAATTACATTATTTTATAGATTCTGTTGATTTCATTTTTGCAAAATTTGACCCAGCGGAATTGCAAATTTTTCCTTTTATTGTAAAAAGCAGGTTAGAGGGAAAAGCTCTTGATTTCATTGGCTCGAAAGAATTTTCGACATGGCAAGAGATAAAAAATGCTCTCCTTTCTCAGTTTGGTGAAAATTTGGATTTGCAGTGTCTAAATTTTGAGTTATGTCATTTTAAACAACGTTCTAATGAAAAACCTACAAATTTCGTTGATAGAATTGAAAAACAATTAATAAGAATCAATACAGTTATCAAATACGATTCAAATTTGAACAATGTTGAGAAAAAATGTTTAAATAATTTTCACAGTAAGACTGCAATTCTGACCGCTATTACGGGCATAAAAGAACCTTTGTGTCAAATGCTTCGCTCTTTAAATCCTAATTCGTTAATTCAAATTAAGCAAATTTTAAACGATTATGAAAACCAACAATATTTCAAACAAACAAATGACAATTTTTCTAAGTTAATTATAAATAATGACAATGAAATTTTTTCAAGTACTGCAGGTACGCAAAAAACATTTTCTGATCCCGGTTCAACAAATCAATCGATAAATCCACCAATTAACTTAACCATTTCAAAGTGCACTGTTTGTCATAAATATGGACATAAAGCAGAAAAATGTTATCAGTAGATGAACAACACGGCCACGACTATCAGCATAGGGAAAACAATGTGTTAGAGAGAGACGTCAGTTCGTGACGGCCATGACTATCAGCATAGGGAAAGCAATGTGTTAGAGAGAGACGTCGCATTTCGTGACGTCCGAGCGCGGTGCGCGATCCTATTTTTAGGTGGGTCGTACGGTGCGCGAACCAGATGTGCGGTCGGTACCTTAATTTTTCACGCGTTGCATTGGGATCTCGTAGATATGAAGGGCGCGGCTGTTTAACAGACGTCAATGAAAGCGTTGGTGGCACAGAGAATTCTTCTGCCAAAGTTTAATAGTAACTTGCAATTCGTCTTCTTTCCCGTATAGTGCCTAACAGAACATGACATTCGACGCAGGACGTGACAGTCGACGCAGAATGTGACATTCGGCGTAAAATGTCACGTGAAATGACGTGACATTCCACGTGAAATAACGTGAATGGCCTGACATTCGACGTGAAATGTCAAATTCGACGCAGGACATGGCAACGCAAGGCGTCGCTTGACATAAAACGTGATATTCGACATAGGACATATTCAGTAGTAATATGAATCCCCTCGAGTACATACATAGAGTAATGGAATTTCAAAGAAGACTTAATCAATTAAAAAAACACATTAAATCGTATGAGGATTTTAAACAAATTACAAGACAATTAGATATCCTGCATATTGACAACAAAACGTGGAAACTGGGAGAGGTGAATCTACAGCAGCATCAAGACACCTGGATTTACGCATGTAGAAAACTACCACCAGCTACATATCCATTAAGACGTATTCAACCAACACCATGGGTGTCAACAACAACACCAGCGAGCATATGAAAAGTGAAATAGACAATGTCTATGCAATGTCTTGTGTAATATTAGCATCTGTATTTATCTTAATTTTAAAAATTATTTTTAAAATTGTAAAGAGAAAATTAGAATCTTCATGTAATATAAGACTCGATCAATAAAGTGTTTTAAATAAAAAGCGTTTAATTTTCTAATATATTTATTTATACATATAAAAAATTACAGTGGTATTATGTTATTGGCAAACCAGTGACGTAGACGATCCACATTTCTTTCGGTACATGAAAATAATCCAGTGGCATGACATGGGTTTGCAGTAGGACCAACGTTTCCAGTAGCACGAGACGTACCATCAAACTTGCAAACATCAATAATAGGGGGAAAAACTCCAAAAACGTGACGTTTCTTATCCAAATATTCTGCTTTTTGTTCTCCTCTAACGTAGATGTAATCTGCTGAATACAACAACTTGGTTTCTAGTATTTCATTGATTTTGGACAATTCTACTTGTCCATCAGAGTATCGAATTCCAAGCAGTTTTTTCTCCACATATGATGCAGTCTTTTTATCCTCATTACTTAGCGCATTAAATGGTTTCTGAGGCAAAAAGATGTAATGGCTTCGTTTAAAACCTATTTCAATGGTAAGTTCTTTGGGAACAAACCATCCGTCCACATTGAATCCCTGAATGTCTACGAATGCTACTCTCATGATGACTGCTCTTGTACTACTGACACTTTATGCATCTAATTTAGACTTTTTACAATTTCGCTGAGAGGGAAGTACTCCATTACGCAATCGTGAATTATAATGCAGTAGACTTTGGTATTTTCAGGAAAACCATTATTCGCTTCAATATCGAGTTTTACGTCAACAGTGGATGCTTTCATGCTTTCTTCTTGTTTTGAACAATCGATGACGAACAATGCATGATTCTTGAAAGCTGAGAAATCGAGCAGAGGACGCTTTTGTTGGGAATGTATGTAGCTAGGATAGAATTCAGTATAATTGAAATAGGCCTCATTGTAGTCAGTTTTGCTAAAATCCAACTGCATTCTCTCGTTCGGCCAATATTCTCCATTTAAGGATAATCTGATACTTTGAATATCAACATTGTCAAATAAGGTGGGATCGGCTGAATTCTTGTCACGTTTGTTGGTTTGAAAGAAAACAATGACATAACGAGGTCTTTCAACTGATGTGCTAGTTTTAACGGCCCAAACTTCACGTCTAGCGCCTTTGGTAATGGCAGGTAATTCATGTAATTCCCACTTTCTAAATGGAATAACTATAGGTTGATCTTGTTGAATGGATTTCATAAGCTCCAATTTAATATCATCATTGGGAAATATGTGCTTGACTCTAAGCTCAATGTTAGTGATGTTAATCTTAACAGTTGTAACTTGGCCTTGAGTTTTTTCTTTGACAACTATGCAATCGTTGTCGTTTCGAGCTCGAACTAGTCTTATTGTTTGACGGCCGCACGTAATCATTGGGTAATCATTGAAAATGTTGAATATATGTTTAAGAGGTATCTGTATGTTGAATGAATGATCTGCAGCGTTTAGAATGGGATCTTTAGGGTAATTCCAGCCTGCCATAACCATATAATTGGAATCTTCTTGAGTGTAACATGTCATGGCACGTACAGCACTTATGATACCAGGATCCCGCACTGTTTCCATCTCCCTTGCGCTTTCGCTGTACGTACACGAATCGAAAAGAAAAGCACCCACATTATTTGCTAGCTTGACATCGCCAGTTCCGTTTATTGCGAGTGATCCTTTAATGCATAACAAGGTTTCGCTCATTGCAAAGAACGAGTCAACTTGATTGATGCTAAATTCTACAATGTCATTGCAGTTGAATGATTTAATGAATGGTGCATATGTTCGGTATTCAGCCTTTCGAATCGACTCGTCAAACGTTGGCTTACGATAAATATCAAATATTGGAGGCATTATGCTGTTTGAACGTGATCGTTTTCCATACATAGTTGTCATGTTTTCAGTTTAAAACCAAGTGATTGTAAAAACAATTTGTTTGCAAACGTAAGATGTTGCCGCTTAGACGAGGACGTAAGATGTTGTCGCTTAGACGGCTGCACAACTAATGGTGTACTATGGGCAGTAGATTGTCTTATTAATAATCCCATTTCCCTCTTGATCTAAGTTCCAACACCAATGTGCTCTGTTCTCCTCTAAAGTTTACTGGTCGTCCTTCTTGATCTACAGCCAACACTGTGATATTGGTAATTTCTCGTTGCGGTACAACAGGTAAATACAACAAATTGTGTGGAGTTTCGTCAATTGCGTACCCAGGATTTGATTGTATGACAAATTCGTAGATCGTGTGAGCAGGTCTGTTACCATCGAAGGCTCCGGTACTAATGTTGCATTCAAAGCGTATGCTAGATACTTTAATAATCCTAACAGGTCGATCTGAAGAATGTGTCTGTCCAGGATTTAGTATTGCAGGAGAAAATCCCAATACTGCACCAAGACTGTCAGGTTGCTTAAACGAAATCTTATATTTGCTGAAAATTTGACACTGCAACGTGTTATGGTTAGGTTTTAGACTAAATATCGTTTCTGGTTTAAGCACATTATCAGCACCCAATTTCTGTTGTATGTATTCTTCAATATCGGCAATTTCATAACATCCATCTGGGATATCAAATTGCTGCAATTTGTTTTTGTCGTTGTAGTAATAAAACTTGGTATTTTCAATGTTTGGTATACTATTGTAGGAATGGAAAAATCGAAGAGCTATCTCATAATCTTTATTCGGATCCAACACGATCGGTGTGGGAGGTTGAAATGAGAATATGTAATTGGTGCTGTCTACTCTCAACAACTGCGACATGATGACTGACTCACGTCAATCTATTAATAGGTTATTATATTAGAAAAACAACAATATTTACTTTAATAGTTTTATTTGGTCCAAAGCAAGTTTACAAAAATAACATGAAGCTTGAGAATCAGGTGGTCCATCCCAGTGAGTCCTCCAATCCGGTCTGTTATAATGTACGAAGCAGGGAAGTCGTATCTTCAGGTTAAATTCTCTTCGATATGTTTCAGGCAATTTATGCCATATTTTTAACAATTCTGTAGTTCCTACAGTTCGTATAATATAATCTAGCGGTATGTATTTTAGTTCCTCTTCACTGAATTCTGTAAAGCATTTTTTGTGAAACATATGGTCCATAAGCAGTTCTGTACTTTTAGTAGGCTCCATTATATAAAAACTTTAAGCATAAATGTCCACAAATAATTTGATTGTAGGTTTGATACTGATGGTTATTATAGGAAATGTTGGCACGTGCACCACCCAGATACTTAACAAGTTCTTTGGTCGGCTTCAAATGACCAAATGAATCGAAATACTCTACGTTGTTGTTTATCTTTCTGTATGCTACCCAATGTGTTCCGTTATGTGTGGACACATCCAAGTTTACTATTGCACATTCTCGTTGTCGAGGACCGTCTCTAGGCAGAGCGTCATTCATGAAAACACCCCGAAAATGTGGTATTTTAAGGATCTTCGCATAATGTGCAATCTCCACATCATATAGCGGACGATTGGGTAGCTTTATTGGAAGTTTTTTTTCAAATACAAGCCGAATCCACCTCTCGGTTTCTTACGTAGGTACAGACCCGAACCGATGTGTTCCATTGCCCTGTTATGGCGAATATCCTCCTCCAATTTCTTTTGAGCATTCTTAGCGTCGACTACTGTCTTCGCCACCCCAGCTGCACCCCCCGCTAAAGCCCCTAAAGCGGAAAGGCCAGCAAATAGAGGTATGAGAGGTAGAAAACCTCCAGATTTTAGTGGTAGTACTCGAGGAACATCAACTTCTTTACGACCACCAAGTCTTTTGATTATAGATTTTGCTATTCGTACAGCCGTCAAAGCAGTATCTGTTAACGATGCTCCTCTTTTTATGGACTTTGCAATTTTTGAGACAACATCTCGATTAAAAGAGTAACGTCCTCGTCTTCCACGACGAGAGCATCCCATCCCCAACTTTCTTTTCGTTTTCATTCCGCCAGTTACAATTAAAGCAGCACTTTTTTCACCAATGCTAGCGTCTTTTGACTTGAAGCGCTCCCAAGCTCTATCTTCCAATTCTTTATCGGCCTTGTGACGTTCTTCGAGAGATGAATGCTGCGAATAAGCGATATCGTGTCGTTTGCAAGCTGCGTCTAATGGATTAATTCCTGGATCTCCACGTGCAAGACGTTTTTTTAGTTTTGTTCCAGGCCCACAATACTGATAACCAGGAATATGTAGTTCAACTGGAAGTTTATTAATTAGAGAGTTTACGAGACCTCCTCCTTCAACGACCAACATTGGACTGATGTCATGCAAGTGGTGGCATCTATAATATATATTACCGTATTTATGTACTACACTTGTCACATGATGAAGGTCGTTCAGCAAGAGCAGACGCTACCAATTGATAATTTGGACATTGTCCAGAAAACAACCAACAGTAAACATGGTAAATTGCTGCCGAATTCATTCAGAGCAATTATTTGCGGTCCAAGTGGGTGCGGCAAAACGAATGTAATGCTATCTCTTCTATTCAATCCGAATGGCGCCAAGTTTAAAAATGTCTATGTTTATTCCAAATCCCTCTTTCAGCCGAAATACCAACTACTGCAAGATGTAATAGCGCAAGTTAAAGGTGTAGGATATTACCCATTTAAAGACAACGAAGAAATTATTAATCCCAGCGAAGCTAAACCCCACTCTGTGTTTTTATTTGACGATGTTGCATGTGATGGACAGCAAAAGATTCGCGAGTATTATTCCATGGGTAGGCATAAAGATATCGATGCCGCTTATTTATGCCAAACATATTCAAAAATACCGAAGCAGTTAATTAGAGACAACTGTAACATGATTGTACTATTCAAGCAAGACGAGATAAATTTAAAGCATGTATTTGATGAGCACGTATCGCCAGACATGTCATTTGATGAATTTAAAAAAATTTGTTCTGAATGTTGGCGAGATAGGTATGGTACTCTGGTAATTATAAAAGATTTTGCTCTCAATAATGGCCGATATCGCAAAGGATTTGATAAATATATAAAATTGTAAGGTAATTATTTAGTCGTTGACACAATGTCAGATGATACGGTTGCCATTGCCCTTCGCAAGAAGAAAGTCGCCGAATTGGCTAGATCAATTCGCAAAAAATATTTGGCATTGAAATTAGGCCGAACAGAACAAGATGAGTCCCTAAATAAACTGTTTAAACCACTCTCGAAACCTCTCAAAGATATTGCACAATCATCAAAAACGTTACATCATACTATCACTAACAAGTTTGATCAAGTTAAGAAAGAAGAAGTGAAAAAGGAGGAGGAGGAGGAGAATGGTGGTGATGATGATGATGTATTTCTTGACGCACCCGATCTAGCGATACCTGATGAAAACATCATTCAAGAGCCAATCGATATTCCGATGGATGCCACAGACGAATATATCGATCAATATCCATCAATAAGTCACAAGTACATAAAAGAATATTTGATAAAAGACGATAAAATTGATAAAAACTATGGTCCATTTTACGATTCTATTAGTGGTTGGATATTGGGAAAACGTCGAATAAACTTCGACAAACGCAATGGAGACATAATAATAATTCGGGAACGTGATTTAGAAGAACGTAGGTTAGGTGGTACGCCTGGTCTGTATCAACTTTTATTTTATGCCAACCCTGAACAGTATAATGATGAGGATTTACAAAAGTATAAAACACTGTTGAAAAACACAGAGATTCATCTGGATACTTTAGGACGTCTTAAAGGTTCCAGCGGAGAAAAATATCATTCTATTATTAAACCTCTATTTAAGCCATCTGATGCAGCAATGAAAAAGCATGCAACTCGATCAAAAAAAGAACTCGAACACAGAACGAAAACATCAACACGATCATCGCCATCTACGGCCAAAGGAACGGGATTGGATGACTCTCGTTTAACATACAACACTGCACCCATGGAGTATATTTATTGGGATGATCCAAATGAGCTAGTTGAACGTCTTAAACTATTGGTGGCTTCGAAAGACGCCGGCAACACATCTCTCGACAACGAAATCGTAGCCATCATCAATGAACTAAAAGAAGCTAATATAATAGAGTAATTGGACATGACGACATCATTTCCACTATGAGTGTCGACAAATTCGGTCATCACTCTCGTAACAGTAGTAATGCTCAAAAGGTGGCACGAGTTACATTTCCACATACGTCTGATGGAAATATTAATGCCGAAAATTTGAAAATTTGCAATGTCAAGGATCCATCAGACAATGACGATGCTGCAACGAAAAAATACGTTGATGGACAAATCAATGAGTTACGTAATCTGCACCAAACACATAGTGTGTTGTTGCAGCAAAAAACAAATGACCTACAAGATTTAACCATCGGTCTAAACGATGTGAGAAAGGAGCTTCATATAACTACAGTCCCACTTCTCGGGCAAAAGTTACAAAAAATAATTGCAGATGGCCTGGAAACACTAAGATGGCAAATATCTACAGGACTAAAGCATGCACAAGAAGATCTGGATAACATTAAAGCTACAATACTAAAAAAGGATACGGAAAACAGTATAAATAAGTTGAAGGAAATAATCAAAGATGATTTGAATACACAGAAAAAGGATATGGAGAACAATCTAAAATCTGCTGCAGAAACAGTTGCAAGGCATGCGATGTACGATATAAAGATGGAACAGAGGATAAAACAAGTGGAACAATCATTAAAAAGCATAGTAGAAAGCATTCATTCATGGGATATAGACAGACGCCTTAAAGTAGTAGAAGGTGCAATAAAATAATGTCTAAAGAAAAGAAAGAGGTGGTGTATGAGTTGCATAAACCAGCACGAAAAAATTATCCTCGTCGTCGAACAATAATCAAAGGAATCGATGACTTGTGGCAAATGGATTTGGCTGAAATGCGTCCTTATGCACATCAAAATAAAAATTACAAACTAATACTAGTTGTAATTGATTGTTTTTCAAAATTTGTGTGGACACGTCCTCTAAAAACGAAGACTGGCGAGGAAATTACTCGGGCATTTTCGGATATTCTCGCTCATACTCGACGAGTCCCAAAAAACTTACAATCCGATCTGGGAACTGAATTTTACAACAGAAAATTTCAAAATTTAATGAACAAACACGAAATTAATCATTATAGCACCTACACGATTAAAAAAGCTGCCATTTGCGAAAGAGTTATTAGAACGTTGAAAACAAAGTTGTACAAGTATTTCAGTTTACATGGATCATACAAATGGTTAGATCCTCTACCCATAATTACCGAGGAATATAACAACACAAAACACAGTAAAACAGGATACAAACCGTCTCAGGTTAACAAATCTAACGAAAAAACCATTTTAAACAAAAGTTATACTCATTTAAAGATTGCCGGTCCACGAAAGCTTAAAGTTGGCGACATTGTACGTGTATCAAAGACAAAACATTTCTTCGAAAAGGCCTACACACCCAATTGGACTACTGAATTATTTAGAATTGCACAAGTTAAGATAACAAATCCTATAACGTATTTGCTCGAAGACATGCAAGGTGCACCGATTAGCGGCGGGTTTTACGAAGAAGAATTGCAGAAAACATCAAACCCAGACATATACCTGGTCGAAAAAGTACTTAGACGAAAAGGCAATAAGATGTATGTGAAATGGTTAGGAATGGATAGCAAACACAACAGCTGGATAAATAAATCGAATATAGTTTGAGGATCTATATTTTAATACGCCGCGTAGACATACACTTTTCCAAAAAGGCTAACAATTAACCACAAGGAGTGGGAGATGGCAAAAGTATAAATTTAAGAGAAACTATGATGATCAGTTTACATTCACTTCATCAACGGTGTTCGAAAAACAGTAGTGACATGAGTTCTCAAGATAGTGGGTATTTTTCAGACGATATGCATATTAACGAAGGCTATAATCAAGAATTAGAAAGAATTTTGGAAAATTATGAGGCTGCTGCCAAATCAGAATTTTTCTACCTGCTTACAACGACATACACGTTATCGGGATATGAAATACAATGTGGTATAAGCCCTGCAAGATCATTTACGCCTGCAGTGATTTTATCACAACAATATAAACCTAGCAGAATATCATTCAGCGTATACGAATGGTATTCCTTTATTTCAATCATCACACAACAACTAATTGATTTTTTTCAATCAACTGATGACAACGAGCACGAAACGTTTCCATGCGAAGAATACTGCACTGTTACCTCGATAGTTTACGATGATTGTAAATTCATTATTGTCAAGAAGCATGGTGTGGAGTACTATATGGATGAAGAAGAAGTGAAGAAAATTGTTGAACTTAACACTATCGTGATATCGCCTCGTATACAGTTGTTAGAAAATTTGAACTTTTATGAATATTATTATAATGTTTTAGATTTTTGTAAAAATAGTGTAGTAGATAGTTTAAGCCCCATGCAAATATTGTATGCGTTTTGTTATATAACGCCAAATGATATGGCAAATAATGCTCTTAGGGAATTCGTTTATTTTTATAAAAGTAAGGTAATTAATGATTTAAATAAATAATAAAATTATAAATTTAGAGTTTTTATTTTACATACATATACCTTTACAATTACTATATTTACAATATTTTTATTTAAATATACAGAAAAAGAGAGAGAGAGATAATTGCTTATGGATTAGACATTGTCATTCATCTCAATATTACTGTCTACATCAGAGTCATCAAACCTGTTATTTCTAGGTGTTTCATGTAATGCATTAACGCAAGACTCGTAATCTTTTAAATCGAATAAAACTTGTGCAAAACAACTATGACACCAATAAAATTTTTGTTGATATACGCATTCAATGATCTCATCAGCATCATATACTTTGTGAGTATGATCGTAGCTCACAAGTAAAAATTTATTTAATAACTCATGAGCTTTTTTAAATGTATAAAAACATGATTTGCATACGTTTAGGCGGTGCTGCTGAAGCCAATATCCACTAACCCATACACAATAACTGGAGTGTTCATCTTCAAATATATTCCCCCAATCTGACTTTCCTAATACAGCATTTCTTAAATGTGGCGGTATTTGTTTAGAACAAGCAATGAATTCTATTCCTTTATATGAAGGAATAGGATCATTTTTAGCACTGTTTATCATCGCTTCCCATTTATATGAAGGAAATTTTTTTAAAATAATTTTTGTTAATTTCCACGGCAAGGGGGACTGCTCGATGAAATTTGATGCTGATACTGTTGTTTCGCAAATTTTTTTGATTGACAACTCGGTCAATGATGGAGCATTCATCTATAACAAAAAAAATCTATTCTAAAATACTGTAATGTCCCCATGGTAGCGTTCTAAAACTATTTGAAATTAAATATCTTTTATCGTCATAAGGACTTAGCGCAATTTTTGTTTGTTCTATACTATAAACGTTATGGCTATATGACCGAATGGAACGTTGAGTAGCAATTTGTTCCTTAAAATGATTTAAACAGTTTACATAATCATTGAATTTTATCACATTTTTTACTATATTATGTTTAGTTCCTTTTGCTTTTTTAGTAACTCGACCTGATTGAACTTTAAAAGTATACATTTTTGAACGTAATCCCACAAAGTTTGTCATAATTTCCCCTTTATTTTCATCTTTCATTACTCCCAAAACTTTTTTATTTACGCGAGGAATATTATAAATATTATCTGCAGCGTAATCAGATGTATCAAATTTTGATATATCTGATTTTATTACTTCCTCATATGCATCATCACAGTATAGTTCATAAATAAAACTATCAGTATCCATATACATCAAATTACATTTATCAGCGCCCAATTTTGGGAGCATATAGTCGTAATGAAATTGGTACATACATAACTTTGATATATCTAAAACAGTCATGCCAATGTATAAAGGTTTATTAAAAACTAGATCTGATTTAATCAGTTCTATAGCTACTAAATTTTCATTAAATATTTTTCTGCTGTGAAACCGTACACTAGAAATTAAATTTTTAGCACCATACCGTCCGTTCCATGATCTGACTAATTTTACTATTCGATGTTTCCGGATGTTCTCCATAGTCTTGCCAAATATGCTATTATTGGCCAACTTATACAGGTTTTTTTCAAAATCGTTCGTAGCTGTAGCTCGTAGTTGTGTATTTAATTCGATGTAGGGCCGCAGCCAGGCAGACTGTTTAAATTTTAAAATTTTGTGAATCTTTTTTAAAACTAATCCATTAGCCAACATTTGTTTTAAATTTCTATAATGAACGATATATTCTTTTTTATTATAAAGTGTTGTCATTAGTTTCGAATGATTTGAACCCGCAGCTTTACGATGTTCAGCAGCGAATGGAAAATCTGAGTGCAGATCATGTAATCTGCGAGGATATTCCAAGTCAACTTGTAACATGTACCCTACGGGAGAGTCATCTGCTACAGACATAACATCAAAGTCTTTGTCATCCATCCATTCGAACCCTTCATAGGGCAATGGCTCGCCCATTGCCCACCCATATAAATTATTGACATCAAAATACATTAAGTACTTTGAGGGCTTTGCAGGATCATATTTAGGCATGTACTTATTATTAGCTTTTGACATTCTACCGCTACATACTGAAATTCCTCCACGAATTGCTTTCTCAATAAACATTATCATGTCAACGTCACGCAATAACTCTAGTTTACACCTTACGTATTTCAACATACAATCCCAAGAATAACCTGGCATTGTGTAGTACCACGCTGGATCTAAACCATAAGTTATTATGCATTTTTTTCGAAAATTTTCAAAAACATCTGCCAACAGCAAAATATCGGTCTTTAAGTACAAATCTGAATATTGACCTAAATTAGCAATGCTAAATTCATCCCAAACTGTTTTAGCATGAGCATACTGTTCATCTGCAAGACCCTTATCGTTTAGTTTATTATAAAATGCCTCTATCGGAGGTAAATCGGTAATGTTTAATTTTTCCCAACAATCAATAAAATCATAACAAAAAACCCCTTTTTTAGTTATTAATTTAAATTTTTCGTCACTTAAATTGCCAAATTCTCGTTTGCAAATTATAAAGCTATTTTTATCTAATGTTGATGCTAACTCATCTAAAGAGGTCCCTAAAAATCTTAATGAATCAATAAATCGAAATTTTATGTTAGTAACTGCATCGTTAAGTGTAAATGAAATGTATTTTTCTTTATTGATTGGTAGTAGACTAATATCTCCTTTTTTACTTAATTCTGAAATTATAAAATGGCTATCATAGCCACTCAGATTGTGAAAAATCAGGGGGACGACAAAGATTTTTTTAAAATTTAAATTACATGCCAGGTGGGCGAAATTTCTGAACGCTCCTGTAAAATGATCGTGATCTCTGACAACGATATCTGTAGGAGAAAAACATTTTTCGCATATGTGGCACACTGTAGCCCCACAAGTACTTGGTTTTTCCTCCATTGGTATAATTGTCTTCATTTTTGAATAAATACTTTGAGCTAAATTTGGTATTTCACTAGCAAACCAATCCATGCAGTCAATGCCTCTATAGCTCTTATAAAAAGACAACTTTTCATCATAACTACATTTTACATAGTATCCAGCACTATACGGAATATGTTTTTGATATTTTTTAGTAGAAATAGATGCTTGGTGATCTGTAACTTTTTCTAGCATGCACTCAAAATCTGCATATATAACAAATGGCGTTGTTTGTTTATAAGTATAATTTTTAAAACTAACAGATTCATATTTAGGAAATGACATTTTACAATTATTAATATTTGCACACATTTTTTCATGTTCAGACAATTTCCCTTCAGTTGAAAAATAATTTAAGCATCTATTACAAAGAAATAATTTGGTCTTTCTTTTATTTACTTGTCTAGAAATTAATCTAGACAAGTTCGTAATGTGGCAGTAGTGGTACTTAATTTCAGAATTATCGTTATCTACTGGAGGTGCTTCATAATCGTTTAATTTAGGAAAATACTGATTTTGAATTAAAAGAAGATTTACGTGTTTGGCAACTACTGTTTTAGTTAATCTTGCTGGATATACTGCGAAAAATGACTTTTCATTATTTTCTATCAATTCTAAAGCATATACATTGACGGAAACATTATTTAATTTTTCAAATTTTGAAATTTGATGTAACGGCATTGGTGCCTCTAAGTCTTCTGTTTTTAATACTGTACTGTACCATGGATATGAGGATGTACGTTCTTTATTTAGTTTAGCCGGATAAAGCGCACTAACTATTGCCCAATAAAAACATGCCTGATCTGAATTTTTTACGTTAATACAAGCTTGCTTTTTTTGAATAGACTCTGGGAGTTTAATATAAGATGAACCATTTCCAATTTCATATCGATTAATATTTACTTCTAAAGATACAATTTTATTTAATGCAAAACCCGAGTCCTTTTCCTGAAATTCCGATAACTTATTATTTATTTTATCTTTAACATTCTCAAAAAACCATCGCTCTGTATCAGTAGATATGTCTAATATAGCATTTTTTGTATTAAAATAATTAAAAGTTAAAATTTCCTCCTCCCCAGATTTTTTAATAAATTCTCCGCAAAAACAAACATTAACTTTAACAACTTTATCTGCTTTTAAAATTTTTCTGATTTTATTTTTAAAAATAATATAACAATCATTTAGGAAATATGCTAGGTCCTTATGATATAAATTAATTATAACTCCAGTTTTAATTCGACTATTGAACGCGGAAACAACATTTTCCCATTTAACTCTTGTTTTTAGTTTATTGTCTAGTCCCATGCCTACATGTCTATTTAAAATACTTTGTTTAAAATGTTTAAAATGTCCAACATGCGTTTGCAGTTTTCTAATTGTACCTATAGGCAAATTGCGTTTTTTTATTACTTTATTGCAAGTTTTAATTTGTTTCGTTATGCGTTTCAACCAAACTTCTTCGTCTTTAGCTGTAAATTTATCAAAAACTATCTTTCTGACTCTTTTGATGAATAACAATAAATTTTCACATTGTTTGACAATATCCATAATGCTTACCTCTCTCTCTTTTTCTTTTGACGCTCTAGATTATTTTGAAACTCGACATGGGCTGGTATTTTCCTCCCAACTCCACCTGGCCTTGATACACTAACGAGTATTTTCCTGATGCAAACTCGGGCACTGCTGGTTGGTATATTTCTGTTACCCGTTCCGGCAAAAACACCACCTCGTCGCCTATGTCCAGTAGTACAGATGTACCAAATTTGGTTGTGACAAGTTTTGCCTCCTTTATCGGTTGCGGGATGTCTTTAGGCAAGTCCTTTAATTTTCGTATTGGTTTTCTTGCTACAACGACAGACGCTGAATTAATTTTAGTTAAATCCATCTGAAATAAAAGAATAATATACTAGCAAAGCAGAAACGTTGCAAAATCAAAAGAGAAAAATGAACAGTAAAACAAACATAATTGGCAATTATTTAATGCAACTACAGATGCTGAATTGATTTTTACATAGAATACAAAAACATAAAAGTAAAAAAGACAAAATGCTAATCTGAAATAAAAGATTTATAACACGAAAAGAGGAAAATGAACAGTAAAACAAACATAATTGACAATTATTTAATGCAACTACAGATGCTGAATTGATTTTTATATAGAATACAAAAACATAAAAGTAAAAAGACAAAATGCCATCGTCTTTTTTTTTTTGTGGACAGTTATTGCAACTATAGATGCTGAATTTTTTATTAAATCTCGGAATGTTATAAACAGCAAAGCAAACAACATTTAATTCAAAAAGAATAAATCTTGATTTTGGTACAGAATAATTACGAAAAACATAAAAAGTAAAAGAAGACAAAATGCTGCGTCTTTTTTGTAGACAGTTATTGCAACTATAGATGCTGAATTTTTTATTAAATCTCGGAATGTTATAAACAGCAAAGCAAACAACATTTAATTCAAAAAGAATAAATCTTGATTTTGGCACAGAATAATTACGAAAAACATAAAAAGTAAAAAAGACAAAATGCTATCGTCTTATTTGTCTTAAAAAATTCGGTATAGAATAATTACGAAAAACATAAAAAGTAAAAAAAAAAAAAAAGAAAATGCTGCCGTCTTTTTTGTAGACAGTTATTACAACTACAGATGATGAATTTTTATCTCGGAATGTTATAAACATCAAACAACATCTAGTTAAAAAAGAAAAAGTGAAAAACTTTAAAATGCTAGCGCCTTTTTGTAGACAATTATTTACTGTAACTACAGAACAGAAAATAAAAAGTAAAACAGAAATTATTTAACATTCAAAATGCTTGCATGAGGTCACAATTATTTAATTTTAAAAAATCTCAAACTTACCTTGCAATCTAGTTACACTAACACACACTGTCAGAATAAAATTGATACTGAAGGTTGAAATGATTTCGCTTCAATTTAAAGCTGCTGTACCCTCCACTTTGTTGGTTGAAAAATACCAGCATTCCCCGTGCACGTGATCAGAAAGGCAGTTCAATAACAACATGTGGGTATAAGAATGTCGGTCGCTTGACCTTATGCGGTATAATAAAAAATAACGACCAATAAAAAGTAGTATTTATTAGCAATTAAATTTCTGCTATCATTTATTTTGCGTCGTTATTTTCAACATTTAATTATTTCTGAATAATTTACGCAAATAACTTTGAGATTAACGACCAATTAAAGTAGTGTTTGAGATAAGAATGTCGGCCGCTTGACCTTATGCGGTATAATAAAAAATAACGATCAATAAAAAGTAGTGTTTATTAGCAATTAAATTTCTGATATCATTTATTTTGCGTCGTTATTTTCAACGTTTAATTATTTCTTAATAATTTACGTAAATAACTTTGAGATTAGATTCCCAGCACGCGGTATGTAAATGTTCTGCTAACATTTATTTTTCATCGTTATTTTCAACGTTTTTACTTTAAATATTTTTTAATAATTTGTATAAAATACCTTAATTAAACATTTTAAGGATTAGTATAAACCAAGATGCTTGTCTGTTTACATGTCTTATTGTTGCTCTCTGTAACTGTGTGTGCAGAAAATAGCACTCTGGAGTATGCTAGTTCTTTTCTAATGCGTTTCGGATATCTAAATGCGTCAAGTAATGCTATTTCTAGTGTAGATGTGGCCTTAGTTGAATTTCAAGAAAGATACAATCTTCCGGTGACCGGAACATTAAATAATGACACAATGAATTTGATGAATAAGCCTCGATGTTCTGTTGGCGACAATAACTATGCAATTCATTCGAAGTGGAATAAAACGAAATTAAGTTGGTATTTTCCTCAAGCTATTAGTAATCCTAGTTATATAAATCTTGCTGCAGAAGCTTTCGCTAGATGGGAGAAAATATCTAATTTAAAGTTTAAACGAGTAATAATACCTTCTTCAAAACCGGATATTACTATAACTGTGGTGCCAAATAATCATAATTTTCGAGCAAGTTGTCAAGGAACCTCTAAATGTTCATTTACTTTCGATGGTCCTGGAAAAGTATTGGCCCACGCATACTATCCCAGCGCAAACGGTGAGTGTACCGAAATTCATCTTGATGCTAATGAACGGTGGTATGTAGGAAATGGTAGAGCTCCTGATGGTGAAGTCAATTTTTTGGCTGTCCTAATGCATGAAATTGGTCATTCCCTCGGACTGGAACATAGTAATAGTGATTCGTCTATTATGTATGCTTGGTATCAACAAGATGTGCCAAGTTTTGGTGATGATGATAAAAAGGCAATGAGCATACTATATGGACAAACAGAACAACATTCGATACCAACAACAACACCAGTCACGCAAGCGCAAACCAGGAGCTATGTACCGAATACACCTGAACTAAAAAACGGGACCTATTTGCCGAAAACACCTGCAATAAAAAACATATGTCTAATTCAGTATCCCGATTTTATGTTTCTAGCCACATCTCCACAGTTTCCAAATTATCGAATGTACGTTGGGTCTGACAAATATTTATGGAAGTTTGATTTAAATGAAATGCGTCTTCCAAAACATCCAGAATTAATTACCGATTATCTCCCTAAGGAGTTGAGGTCTACGCAAGTTTCACATGTTTTTCAGAATTCCGAGGGACACTTAATAACTGTAAGCAATAATAGGTATTACGCTGCATCTTTCCCCAATTTAAAACTTCAAAAAAGTTTTACTTTTCCTTCTATACCTGCGAGAACCAAAATAAATGCCTTATTTCAAACAAACAGCGGTCAAACATATTTATTGTACAATGATAATTCATTCACTGAATTTAATGAAGCTGGAGATGTCTTAAACCGTGGTCCAATAAATTATCTATTCCCCGGAATACCTGATAAAATAACATCAGCATTCAGGTACACGGATGGGTTTATTTACTTTTTTCAAAACAATACCTATTATAAGTACAGCGAATACATACGTAAAGTTGTAGCAGCAGGAACGTTTAGTTGGGAACTTTTTGGAATACCCTGCCCTGAAGACGGTCTATTAAAACAATTAAAAACTTTATTAAACAAAATTGTAATTATATACGAATAAAGAATGCTGTGTTCTTTCTTAGTGATAGTTCTTTTAATAAAAAATTATATTGTTTATCTTGTTTTATTTAAATTCCAAAATTCAAGTTAAACAAAATTGTAATTATATACGAATAAAGAATGCTGTGTTCTTTCTTAGTGATAGTTCTTTTAATAAAAAAATTATATTGTTTATCTTGTTTTATTTAAATTCCAAAATTCAAATGGTCTGCCGCGCCCTTCATATCTACGAGATCCCAATGCAACGCTTGAAAAATTAAGGTACCGACCGCACATCTGGTTCGCGCACCGTACGACGTGAAAAATTAAGGTACCGACCGCACATCTGGTTCGCGCACCGTACGACCCACCTAAAAATAGGATCGCGCACCGCGCTCGGACGTCACGAAATGCGACGTCTCTCTCTAACACATTGCTTTCCCTATGCTGATAGTCATGGCCGTCACGAACTGACGTCTCTCTCTAACACATTGTTTTCCCTATGCTGATAGTCGTGGCCGTGTTGTTCATCTACTGTTATCGTAAACCACAATCTCACAATTTTGTTCATAATACCTATTGCGACAACGATAGTTCAGAAAAAGAAATAGAAATCGAAGTTGATCAGGATTTTTTTAGAACAAGTGCCGCTGACAACGTTACAGTTTACCAAGTAGCAAATAAACCGCTTCTTTACGCGCATATTGAAAATTTGAATATAAAATTATTAATTGATTCAGGGGCAGCTATATCAATATTGAAACCAGGTAAAATTTTAGACTCTTATCACTTTAATCATGAAAATTTTGAAATATTTGGTATTAATAACGAACCAATTCAGGTTACAAAGAGCGTAAACTTTAAGTTATTTTCGGGTGTTCAAAAATTCTATATAGTTGACATAAATTCTCCTTTTGATGGAATACTTGGTTATGATTTTTTAGAAAAGAATAAATGTGTTATTGACTTTGGTTTAAATACTTTATTTGCTAATCGCGAGGAAATCCCATTGTTTCAATCTGATCAGGAACATAATATACTTAGTGTAAATAATATACACGAACATCAAGTCCGAAGTAATAATGTTATTGACGTAACTGAAAAAATCGATACTATTGTAAGTAGGTAAACTAAAATTAGAAGCTCTGCCAAGAATTCGATTAAACCATGTTCATCAAAAACAAAATGAATATACCGAATTTGAGAATATTAAAACTAACTTAAATTTAAATAATTTCTCCTACTCTAATGAGCAAATCTTAGACGTTAACAATAAGAATATTTTATATCTATACGATGAGAATGACAGAAATGTATATCATTTCGAAAATTTCATTTTAATAATGTAAAACCATTTTATGATGCGATTAACTAAACGAAGTTGAAGTGTAACACGACAAGTAGTAGATATGAGCTTTAATTATCCATATTATAAAGGAATTTTAATCAATAATGACTGCAATATATAATTCGATTACCTTGTGGTACACTTCATCTACGGCTTTCTCATAACAACAAAAGTAGAATAAGTTATTGCCGGTTGGTTTTTTTTTGTTCCATGTGAACCTAACTGCCCTGTACGGAGTATGAGAGGCTCTTCACTACAAGTCAAAACTTCGAAGCTGCAAAAGAAGCCCTTCTTGGACACCCCAGCTTCGGTCTTCAGGAGGGAGGTGTTATGGCGAGCACGCCACTGTGTGTGTGTGTTTTATCTCAATATTCAGACTACTTAGAAGATGATAAACATCCACGCTGAGTATCTCGAGGTGTTTACGATATTATCAAGAACTATGAGAGGTTTTTAGGATAGTTTGTAATTCTTAAGTTAGTATAGTTTTATACCCTAAACTGTTAACATCTAAATAAATTTGTGCATTTCATTCAGAGTTACGTTATTTAATTCTCCAACGAACACACATCATTTTATAGAGAATAAAAGTTTTATACCTGTATAATTGTTGGGGTTGGATATACAGAAGAATTTTGAAAATACCTTGGAGAGACAAAGTAACAAATAGTAAAGTTCTTCGAAGAATAAACAAAGAACGGGAGGTGTTGATCACCATCAAGAGAAGAAAGTTGGAATATTTTGGTCATGTGCACCGCCTCCGTGTTATTCGGTTTTGCTGTGAGAGTAGCATAAAATGAGTCGATGATATCTATGAAAACAGGAGATACCATAGATAAATTAAGACAATTGCCTAACATAGTTTCACGAATGAAAAGCACAAATACTCCATTGCACTTTTAAAGTACAGAATGGACTCGCTACTGCAACTCTACTAAGTAAGCTTTTATCGACAGTGATAAAATTTAAATATTTGTGATAGTTTTTTCAAATTTTTTTACGGCACATATACGTAAAATTTTAATAGAAGATTATAATACCATCTATAATTAATACTTTATGAAGTTTGGTAAAAGTTGCCAAATTTTTAATTTAGTATCGGATACTTTATAATGGTATCCGTTAATTATTTATGTATTGTTTTGTATTACATTAATTGATAAGTACTTACTTGCACACCTGTCCTCAGGATAGCCTTCTGAACATAAATGAAAATTAGTTAATTTGACACCAAAATTTTGCTCGTACGTTTTAAAACATTTTAGCTGATCACTAATTGTAGCCTCCGTCTTCAATTTCTTATTATACGTGCTATTCGCCATTGACCATCCTATTTCAATAACTTTGTCACCAGCTTTAGCTATTTCATTCAGTTTTGGCAAGCAGACTGGTGAAATATTGTCTAAAAAAATGTTCCAACATTATTAGCATATACCAAATTTTTCATATAATTCAAAATATAATTTTGTATTGTTAAAACTAGTCGTAAAAACTACTGTTAAACTGTTATGATTATAATCAACCTTTGGTCTAGCTCGTACCAACACCCAACATTTAACTTTAATTTTCGACAACAATTTTACTAGTCACGATTTAATTATTTTACATTTTAAAATAACTGCTTAGTCTTCACCAGAGTTAAACTAATATTTTATACTCATGGTTAAAAAACAACTATGGGTGTAAAAGCACCTATAATAACTTCAATGAAGATGCTACTTAACATCGTTATAGTGTCATTAATATATTATAAATCACAACGATATTTATGTAAGAAAAGACTTTCTGCATCTATTTACATAGCTAATTTCAATTACTTTTAATGTAATTATTTTACACGTATTTTGTAATTTACCAGTCAAAATTTTACCTTATATATATATATATATATATATATATATATATATATATATATATATATATATATATATATATATATATATATATATATATTGTTATGATGTTTTATTTGTGAATGATGAGCAGTGAGTGTTCTTTAATAATATATATAGGGTTTTTATGGCGGTTCTCAAAGAATTAGTTTGTAAGCACTTTTTTAAATTATCTTTATTATATCTATTATGAAACACACATATATATCTAACATAACCAATGCAAAATTTAAAATAAACTATCTTTAAATTGAAATTCTTATGAAACTAATTAAATTATATAGACAATGTAAAATTTAAACTATCTTTAAAATTGAAATAATTATGACACTAACTAATTTATATTAACAAAATTTTGTACCTTTCTTTCACTGAATGCCTAAATGAAAATGTTCTCCAAAATAAAGATTTTAATCACCACTCAATGTCTTCGTTCTCAGCCTCGGTTATCCTTATTTTTGTGAAATTACTTTTTCCAATTATCAGCTTCCACCAATTTAAAATATTTTTCTTCTTAACAGCATATATTCGTCTTTTTAATATACCAATATCCAATCACCAAATATATTATATAATTTTAATTTTCAATTAATACTTTCTTCCATTATCCAATTACCATTTTTACATAACATAATTTTTAATCTTCAATAATATTATCTTTATACTGTTTCTTAATCTTCATTGAACTTATTATATTGAATATCTGGACCTTCTGACTATCTTGAACTTACTGAACAATTGACTTCACTAACTAAATGTCTATCTTCTAACTAACTTTCTTACTAACTGACTGGCCTCATAGTAACTGTAACTGAACTGATAACTGATAACTGATCACTGATAACTGATGCCAAATCACCGGGTATTTATATATTTTTCCATGTTCCAGAATCATCTGGCCAGAAATCATGTTCGATTTGTTCCATCTCCTACATGTCTGAATTTTCTGGAACAGTCCATTTCGCAAACAAAGCCATCTCCGGTGATCTAGAGAATTCCTTACTTTTCTATCCAGAATTTTATCGACATTTAGGCTTTTCAGATCAGAATATAAACTTAAATCAGTGACTATATATAAACTAAACATTTTTAAACTAACATATTATTATAACCCCACTTATATTCGTAAATTCTTATTCAACCGTCATTTAAATGTATAGTTGGTTGTCTATGCACATGGCTCACTTAAATATATTTACAATATTATAATTATAAAAAAAATACTTTTTATATGCTAATTTCTTAAAAATGCCCTCACATAAATAATTTTTATAATATTCTCTAGTATATAACTTATTAAAATAACGAAATACTTTTTATATCTAATATTATCTAGTATATAACTTATAAATTAATTTTTTAAACAATATCATTTCAACATATATATATATATATATATATATATATATATATATATATATATATATATATATATATATATATATATATATATATATATATATATATATATATATATATATATTATTTAGCTATCAGATATCGTTATTCTCTAATATTTGGGACTTACCAGTTGATTTAATATCTTTATTCAACCGAATCAAAGCAATATTATCTTTGGTGAGACCATCCTCAACTCCATAACCTGGATGTAAAATTACTTTTTCGATATCGACATCAACGTAATCATTTTGGTGGCAGTTTTCGCTAGGTAGGCAGTTGTGATCTCCTAAGCGAATTTTGTCTCTATAATATAAAATGAAATGTGATGATATATAAACGTTATAATAATAGGTATATGTTCTCATATATATGTATATATAAGGAGAGAGAGAGAGAGAGAGAGAAAGAGAGACGGTATACATACGAATAGATCTTATTGTTTAAAACGAAATTGATAATTTAATTTTAAGCATGCCAAGGCGGTGTCAAAGTGTAATTAACGCTGCTGAAGAAAACACAAGATGTTTTCTATTGACTTTTGTGTTATAGTATCACGAATAAAGTACGGGATACCGGCAACAATACATTGGCTTATATAGTACAGTCTTTACAGTAGGTATCCTGTCCTATACAGAAAAATGCAAGCGGGTGTGGGGTAATACTGCACTTTTGTTTCATTGGTGGTGTATTGGCTAAGTCGTGCAGGATACGATACTGCAGTGAAACCACAGACTTATACTTCGTGGTGGTTAATGCATGCTGATGATGTAGTGTTGGTAGAAAATAGTGAAAGCGACTTAAATACAAAAACTGGAACAGTGAAGACAAGGCTCTTGAGTAAACTGGTTTAAAATTTTTGGTTGCTTTTAAAGATGGAGAGTACAAATACAATGATATATTTTAATGGTGAACTAATTGTCAAAAGTAATAGTTTTAAGTACCTAGGATCGGTGTTAGAGAGTCATGGGGGAATAGATGGAGATGCTTGCAGTAGAGTTAGGGCTGGGTGAATAAAGTGGAAAAAAGCGAGTGATATGTTGGGAGACAGGAAAATTCTAATAAAGCTGAAGGGAAAATTTTATAAAACAGCTGTAACACCAGATATGATGTGCGGAATTAAATATTGGGCGATTCAAAAGAAAGAGAAACAACGAATGTATGTGGCGGAAATAAGAATGCTTAGATGGATAAGTGGAGTCACAAAAAAGAATAAAATTAGGAATGAGTACATTAGAGGACGTCTACGGGTGGCATCATTTATTGCCAAGATGATGGAGCATATGTTAAGACGGTTTGTTCATGTTTAATGTAAAGACGTTAATCACCCAATACAAGGAATTCCTGATCTGTGCGTTTCTGGAAGTAGAAGGAGAGAAAGACCAAAAAAAAGGCTTAGGCAGGACATGTCGGTAAAGGGTATTAATATTGATATGACCCAAGATACACACTACAGAGAAATTATATCACACTAAATTAACCCATTATTACCTAGCATGCCATATCTGCTACAGAAAATGGTACTGTATTTAAAAATTAATTTCAGATTTTCTGAAAGTTTTAGATGTTTGCAAACCTCATTTCATATTAGTATTTTATGTTGCCTAGATGATAGTGTACACTTAGTTAATATTTTGTGCATGGTATATGTACAGTTTAATAACCTAAAAAATGTTCAAAATGTTGTAAGAATAAAAATGAGTATAAAGCCAGGTATAAAGCATGGTCTGATAACTGCAGTTTAGTTTAATACTTATATTTTGTAATTATTTTATAAGCCTTTGTTTATTAGCTTACCATATATGGCACTTTAGGCTAAACGAGTCTGTTTTTTTTTTAGTTGAGTTTTTAGTTTAAGTTCTTCAAGAACTTACGGATATCATTGAATCTGACACAATGTGTCAGATGAAGATTCAGCTGAGGAAGACTGAAGCTTTGTTAGACAATTTGTCAAGTCAACAGTTACAAGCATAAGCCGAAGCTGTTTCTCTAAGCGGTAGAAGGATAAGTTCTAAACAGCATGAAGAAAATTTACCAACCAAGATAATTTAAGAAGAAAAGGAAATTTACCAACTACTTCTCACACAAAACAAAATAAAGAAAACAAAATATGTAATTGGGCAAAAGATACAGATTTGGCTTATACCCTGAGGAACAATAATTTCCGAGTACAGAAATATACGCAATATCAAGATATGACAGCTGTGGATATTTTCGAAAAAAATTTTGATGATGAAGTGGTTGAGTATTTAGCGAATGAAAGTAATACATATGAGTTATTCATAAATTGTCCGAATCCAAAGATTACAGTGAGCGAAATAAGATGTTTTCTTGGTATACTCATTGTTTCTGGATATTGATCTTCCTTCTAGAATAATGTTTTGGGATTCAGGTAAAGCTGTAAGAAATAATATGGTATACCAAGCTATGATATAAATAACAAGCTATGAAACGTGACCTTTTTGACCAAATTATGAGATTTGTGCACTGCAGTGACAACAGAAACCTATACAAAGATGATAAAATATGTAAACTTCGACCTTTGATGAATTTACTGAAAGACAGATTAATAAAATATTTTGTATTCGAAAGAGAAATTGATTATGATGGGTCCATGATTGAATATTTTGGTCGCCATGGGTGCAAACAATACTTCCGTGGCAAACCAATAGGTTTGGGTACAAATTTTGGT
The DNA here is from genome assembly GCF_040954645.1 of Diabrotica undecimpunctata. Lineage (NCBI taxonomy): Eukaryota > Metazoa > Arthropoda > Insecta > Coleoptera > Chrysomelidae > Diabrotica > Diabrotica undecimpunctata. The sequence continues at coordinate 149,581,630 of NC_092809.1, forward strand.
CTCACGACACTAAAAAAGGATATTTGATCAATTTTAAAGTATACCAAGGATCTACTTCAAACGCCAATGAGAATGATTAAAAACAGTATGAATAAAGCAACAGCACCTCTCATATTACTTATAAATGATCTAGATATTGAAGGCAGAGAGCTACCGTTTAGATTTTATTTCGATAATTTGTTTACGTCTACGAATTTGCTTATATACATGACAGAACATAATTACGGTGGAACTGGAACAATTAGAGAAAACCAAGTTTCCATACTTGTCCTTTAAAATCGGTAAAAGAAATGAAGAAGACTGATAGAGGAACATACGACTACAGTGTATCAAAAAATGATTCGATTAGGGTTGTACGATGGAAAGACAATTCCGTTGTCACTGTGGCATCTAATGGGGTATTTCCTCTAACGTCAGCAAACAGTGTGCTTCTCATAAGAAAAAGATAGCAATTCCACGAATCTGACGCTATAATCCAATATAACAATTACATGGGAGGCACTAATCAGATGGATGCTAATGTCAATGTGTATCGGATTGGAATTAGAGGAAAAAATGGTGGTTTTCCATCTTTACATGGTTGTTGGATGTCAACATTAAAAACGCATGGATTTTTGCCAGAAGTATTGGGAAAAAAATTGCCAACTTCAGTTTAGAAGGAAAATAGCTTAATGCTACTTATTAAAATACAAAAATCTACCTAAAGGTTTTGCCTGTCCTTTAACATCTGCTGGGGACTACTTGCCGTACGAACGCAATGCCAAAAATGTGATAGTGGGTTATGAATTACATGTTTTGCTTCCTTTCATAGAAAAAAATACTTTATACTTATTTGTTTACTGTTTAAATGTTTAGGTTTCTTAAGTTTAATTTAATTTTTTAACAAATTTTCACAAAAAAGACGTTATTTCAACATACCTTAAATTCCTACCGTTCCATATAAGGCACGGCCTCTAACTCAAAAAATATTTAAACAAATGTGCTAGTTTAAGTTATAAATTGCTTAGAATATGTGTCTCATGTGTATATTTAAAAATTAGTACTGCAACTTAAAAAAAATAATTCAGATAATAATTGGTTAAAAATAAGTTCATTTCTGACTAATTAAACATTATAACGGTATGTCACTTAGACATTTTTGATGTATTTAGTTACTGAAATAAAAATTAGATACCCATAGTAGGTAGGACATCTGGCTAAAGTTGAAATAAACGAAAGATGTGAATAAGTATGTCAGCAAAATCGATGTGTCTAACTAGCACGAAGCTGCAAATAATGGAAAGCTAGACTAAGGAAATTCGGGGCTTAACTAGAACAGATGGCGATGATAATGACAAACATAATTAAATAAGGAAAGCCTAGTATAAACGTTTTGAAAGAAAATTTTTCTTATAAAAAGATACTTAAAATATGTATATTAAAATACAGCTAATACAACATAAAAAACATATGATACTTACATATTTCTTTGTGGTTCTAAGCATCTGCCTGTTGTCAAAATGTACCTTTTGTTGATCAAAACACCATCACAATAAAATTTACCAGGAGAATTGCTGAATGAAATTCTAGCCGACCACGGAAACTCATGATTTCCCACAAGTGAAGACGAATTACTTGGAACCTTAAATTGTTAACACGAATTGAATTACAATATAATTATTATTGTGAATTTATGGGTTGGAAAAAGTGTTTAAAAATCTTTTTT